>NC_064760.1:242500-445000 GCF_011397635.1 Epinephelus fuscoguttatus | reverse complement strand
CAAACAGCGCCCCATGAATGATGTCATACCATTAGGGTAAAGTTACTGAGGTCAGATTGAGGAGAAGAAACATGGTGAGGACGAACCTTAAAATGAGTCAAAGTTCACACAGTTCTGAAAATGTGTCTCCCAGGAAAAGTCCTGTGATTTGTGACCCATCCACAGCCCTGACCTGCTTTGGTACTGCACCTCTGGGGACTGCTTCCTTCTTCACTGCTGTCTGTGCATCGGTCATGTGACTGCAGGTTCCAAAATATGTGCATGAATTACTGGCTCATGATTACATTTGATATTTACAAATTTGGGTGCATTACTTGAGAACATGAGAACACATGATGTCTTTGACTTCAAGGTAAAACTGAAGAAAAATCCAAAAGCTGCAAAAATAATTTTGGCACAGTAACCTGACCACTGTGTCTCCTCTCTGACTTATCTGTAACAGCAACTGTGGTTTTGTCAGCAACATGCAGACAATTAGATTTATTTTTTTAACAAGATAATAAAGGGGGACTCTGGTATTTTTCAACCTGGACTCTATTGTCCCATGTTTTTGTGTCTAAAGCCCCGTCTCCACCAAACCCTTTCAGTCTAGCACCTCTGGAACCAGCAGTAAGCCTTCAGACATGGTACCTAGACCCTCGGTGTGTTCAGACAGTCCTCTTAAATGTGGGCGGGGTTGTTGTCACTCACTGCTCCGTCCAGCACTCGCTGTATTTCCTCATCAGCGGTGACACAGATGGAAGTCTGCACCTGGTTTATCGTCCACAGAACGAGGCTGCACGCCCACATTTTTACAACAAAATAGAACAGGCTGCAGTGAGAGTCTCTCTCCAAGGGATATTTCAAAATAGCAGCTTTGTGCATTTAGTCCTTCTCAGGCAAGCTCAGGGCTTTAGTGTTGCTGTAGCCCACAGGAGCGACGCTCTGCCATGCTTTCACTCTTCTCAGAGTCTCCAATGACATACTGATGTCCTTTGGTGTGGGTTAATGTTAGAGGACGGGACCAGTTTCAAGTAGAGTTGCTCCCATCAGTCACTTCGACACAGAAACGTGGAGTTTCCCTTTTATGAACTAATAATGTGATGTGTCATTTGTTATATTTGCTCTGGTAATATAAGATCAGCTTGTAGCAACTAAGACATAATGAAACTAGTTATGGCTGTGTGTCGACAGCAGAGGGTGGAGGTCAGGGAAAGATGGAGCTCTCAGTTAAATATTAAGAATAAGAATAAGAATAACTTTATTCATCCCCAAGGGGAAATTCAATTATCTGTCAGCTCATCTACTATATGTCAAAGAATTATAAAGCCTGATGGCTGTTGGTATGTAGGATCTTCTGTATCTCTCTGTCCTGCATCGAAGAGAGAGGAGCTGTCCACCAGTTTTTTTGGTCCATCAGTGTGTTGTGGAGTGGATGATCTGGGTTGTTTATGATGGCCTCAGACATCTTCAGCGTGCATCTCTCCACCACCTCCTCCAGTGCATCCAACCTGACTCCAATCACAGAGCCAGCTCTTTTGACTAGTTTGTCCAGCCGCCTTGCATCTTTGTGTCTGATGCTTCCTCCCCAGCAGACGGCAGCATAAAACAACACTGTTGCCACCACAGACTGATAAAACATCTGTAGCATCTTACTACAGATGTCGAGAGATCTGAGCTTCCTCAAGAAAAAGAGGCGGCTCTGCCCCTTTTTGTAGAGAGTGTCTGTTTTAAGGGACCAGTCCAACTTATTATCCAGGTGTACACCTAGATACTTATAGCTTGGCACCACCTCGATGTCCACCCCACAGGTATTCACTTGCTGAAGAGGGGGCTTGGACCTGCGGAAATCTATGATCATTTCCTTGGTCTTTGAGGTGTTCAGTAGGAGACAGTTCTGGTGACTCCAGTCACTGAAGGCTTTTATCAGGTCCCTATATTCAGACTCTGCCCATTCCTGATACATGCCACAATAGCAGTGTCATCCGAGTATTTGTGGATGTGGCAGGAATCAGAGTTGTATTTGAAGTCCGCCGTGTACAGTGTGAACAGGAATGGAGCCAGGACAGTCCCTTGTGGAGCCCCCGTGCTGCTCATTAATGTCCCAGAAACACAATTCCCCAACCTGACATACTGTGGCTAAAGGAAGGATCCACTGCCATCTCTGTGAGCTTGTCTTTGAGTATGTTGGGTTGGATGGTGTTGAATGCGCTTGAAAAATCAAAGAACATGATTCTCACATAAGCTTCAGGTTCCTCCAGATGAGCTAGTGCATGGTGAAGCATGTAGAGGACAGCATCGTTCACTCCAATGTGTTGTTTGTATGCAAACTGCAGGGGTCGAGTTTGTCTTTGACCTCAAGTCTCAGTAGGCGTAGAATCAGCCGCTCCAAGGTCTTCATGATGTGCGAAGTGAGGGCTACTGGTCTGGAGTCATTAAGTTCAGCTGGACATTTAATAAGCCAACAGTGACCTGAATCACAAACTGTGTGTTTACTCATTTAAATAATGAATCAACAGCAGCAGAGTATTTGTCTGTTAGCAGCTCCTTACCTCAGAGCCATGCTGCTTTATAAACCCTCACTACCTCAGCAGGTTTATAACACTGACACCAACCCCGTGGTGCATCGAAGGGAGGTAGCGTTCATGTAGCAGCTTGTAAACAGCCAACAGGTAGTTAAATCCATATCTATATTAAATGTGCATGTTCTGATCATTCCCACAATCTGTTCCTTTTATCCACCCGCACCGATCCTCCTCACCTCATACCTGTCACGGTCACAGAGCAGAGCGTCGTACCGTGTCAGCAGGATCCTGTAAATGGAGCCGTCCCATTCTGTAGTGTTGGATGTGTGAATGTGCCTCCTCATTTGTTTCCCACTCAGCCGATGATGGGCAGAATGACGCTGCAGAGCTGCTGCGCTCAGAGCTGCCAAATGAGGACGCATCCCAGGAACACAGTGACATCTGCTGCGTAGTAAAAAGCTGTTATTGCTCTCTTTTATGGTGCTGGATTTGCTTTTCAGAGGACATAAAGTGAGGAATGGAGGCCTGACAACATCAAGGGCAGAGAGGAGGGAGAGAAGGAGAGAGGAACGATAACACACAAGGCCACATTATTGAAAATCCCTCGGAACGACTGAGCCACAACACCTCCGAGGGATTTCACTTGATTCCCTCTCTGAGTATCTGTGCTCAAAGAGGCCTCGCTCAGGCAATTTTACACTCAGCATTTTTATTTTTTCCCTGTTCCACTTCCATCTGACACCACAGAAACATCCTCTGTGCCAGTGAGTGTTTGGACCAATCACACCAAAACACTAATGTTCCATCTGAAATACTCTGCGAGCCTCGAGCCTCATCTCAAGTCAGACAGATCAAAATCATCTTCACTGTTTCCACGAGTCGTTAAAGTGTCTGCAGTTTAAAACCGTCAGACTGAGCTCAGAGTCTGAATCTGCTGCAGAGGACATTTGTGTTTGTCTGGCAGCCTCACAGTGTTTGACAATGTCTCTATCACACAAATGGATCTCATTTGGTGCTTGAGTTAAAATGCTAATTAAGAAAGCAGCATTTGTTACCACGGCAACACCGTCATTTGGCTGCCGACTCCGGCAGCAGTTGGGTGTTCAAACTTCCAACCGTTTTGTTTCTGTGTCTGACTGTTTTATGTCCATCTGCTGCCGTCGAGGAAACAACTGTCCCTGAAACACACCAACACATACACACACACACACACACACACACACACACACACACACACACACACCAGACGCTGTGTGTGTTGTGGAGGATGAGAAACCATAAAAGACGACTTCAGAGTATTACAGGGAAAAGTCACCACCTTAAAGTGGATCAGTGTTAGTGTCGTCAACTGAAGCAATAAATGATCAGTGTGTGTATCAGCTTGTACAATTCTGCAAACCTCAGATGTGCAACGTATCAATGTTTCTGAAGTGACGTAGTCTCCTACCTGACTCTGCTCTACTCGGACTTCTGCTCCGTGAACTTTCACTGTTGTCTCACAGTGTTTCCCCCGAGTCACAGTGTTTGGACCAGCTGTGTATCATGCTGATGTGAAAGTATGACTCTTGACGGTGTCTGACGATGGAAGTCACCGACCAGATGCAGGCTGGACAAAGCTCTAAAACATTGGGAGGGTGACAGTTCTCTGCTGTAACGATTTTATTTTAACATGAATGATCTGTCTTGAGATTTTTTTATTTAAAAAAACTTGAGTGACAACTTGAATTAAAAAAAATCAGTGTGAGAATCAGATTCTGTAAATAGAATGAGCCGAGGCAGCACTCTGCACGCTAACCATTTATTGATTTCTTTAATTAGTGTGAGGGACTCTGCTGCATCATCAGCAGCTTTCTGTGTTTTCAGCTTTTACTTTTCATGATGCAACAGGACCTCGTTTATTACAAGCTGTGGAAACACTGTCGTCTGACAGCAGCAGAAACTCTTTGTTGGAACAAAACCTGCACTTTGGGGAGTTTTTCCTGATCAGCTGTGAGGGTCATAAGGACAGAGGGGTGTCGTATGCTGTAAAGCCCTGTGAGGCAAATTGTGATTTGTGATATTGGGCTTTATAAATAAAATTGATTGGTTGATTGACTTTGGTTGAAAAGCATTAAACTGTGTTTGAGCCTGAGCTGAAATCTTTTAAATGATGGCACCTGCAGCAGCTGGTCTTGAAATCCTTCCCACATTCGTTGCTGTTGTTGGTGTAATGAATGCAAACTAAAGTCAGCACCAGTTGGATGAGTCCAGCCTGCAGCAGTGTGAAGGCACGAAGTTTCACTGATGCGACGTCCAGTCCGTCGTGTCTCTCCTCCTCTTCTGACCTCACAGGTTTCTACACATCACACACAGCTTCAGTCTGACATTCACCTTGAGGTGAAACTGAACGCTCAGTCTCACTGTGGCTCCCTTCCTTCGTGACGGTGGGCGTGCTCATTCTTTCTTTTCTGTGAGCGGAGCACAGAAGAGATTTTTTTGGGTCATCCCGCCTGTGATTAATGAGCATCACTCTCACAGATTCTTATGTACAAGCACAAAGCAGACACACACTGACAGTGAATGTAGTCTACAGCGTCACCACCTCAGAGTTTAAAGGAACAGGACAACATTTATCATTTAGACACAAAGAAAAGAAAAGATTAATTCCAGTTTGATCCATCACAGACACAGACACAGACACAGACCCAGCATGAGTTCAGACAGCAGGAGCAGCTGCACCAACACTGACAACAACTCCCAGAAGCCTCTTGTTCTCACACATGAACCCTGTGAACCTTTGGCAGCTTTGGTTTGGTTTCATGTTTACAGTGAGCTCTGTGCAGGTTTTACATTTAATATTCAGACCTGTCTGGATTTCTCAACACCGCTATATACCATAATACCACCATACCACACCATACCACACCACACCACACCATACCACACCACACCACACCACACCACACCATACCATACCACACCACACCACACCACACCACACCACACCATACCACACCACACCACACCACACCACACCACACCACACCACACCACACCACACCACACCACACCACACCACACCACACCACACCACACCACACCACACCATACCACACCACACCACACCATACCACACCACACCACACCATACCATACCACACCACACCACACCACACCATACCACACCACACCACACCACACCACACCACACCACACCATACCACACCACACCATACCACACCACACCACACCACACCACACCATACCATACCACACCATACCACACCACACCACACCACACCACACCACACCACACCACATCATACCACACCACGCCACGCCACGCCACACCACACCACACCACACCATACCACACCATACCATACCACACCATACCACACCACACCACACCACACCACACCATACCATACCACACCACACCACACCACACCATACCATACCACACCACACCACACCACACCACACCACACCATACCACACCATACCACACCACACCACACCACACCACACCATACCATACCACACCATACCACACCACACCACACCACACCACACCATACCATACCACACCATACCACACCACACCACACCACACCAAACCACACCAAACACAACCACACCATACCACACCACACCACACCACACCACACCATACCATACCACACCATACCACACCACACCACACCACACCACACCATACCATACCACACCATACCACACCACACCACACCACACCACACCATACCACACCACACAAGTTTCCCATATAGCACAACATTAACAACACAGGACTAACAACACAACACAACACAACACAACACTAACAGTACAACACAGCACAACACTAACAACACTAACAGTACAACACAGCACTAACAGTACAACACAGCACTAACAGTATAACACAGCACTAACAATACAGCACTAACAGTACAACACAGCACTAACAATACAACACAGCACTAACAGTACAACACAACACTAACAGTACAACACAACACTAACAATACAACACAGCACTAACAACACAACACTAACAACACAGCACTAACAGTACAACACTAACAACACAACACTAACAGTACAACACAACACTAACAACACAGCACTAACAGTACAACACAGCACTAACAGTACAACACTAACAACACAACACTAACAGCACAACACAACACTAACAATACAACACAACACTAACAGTACAACACAACACTAACAGCACAACACTAACAACACAGCACTAACAGTACAACACAGCACTAACAATACAACACTAACAGTACAACACAACACTAACAGTACAATACAACACTAACAGCACAACACAACACTAACAGTACAACACAACACTAACAGCACAACACAACACTAACAGTACAACACAACACTAACAGTACAATACAACACTAACAGCACAACACAACACTAACAGTACAACACAGCACTAACAATACAACACTAACAGTACAACACAGCACTAACAGTACAACACAACACTAACAGTACAATACAACACTAACAGCACAACACAACACTAACAGTACAACACAGCACTAACAATACAACACTAACAGTACAACACAGCACTAACAACACAACACTAACAGTACAATACAACACTAACAGCACAACACAACACTAACAGTACAACACAACACTAACAATACAACACTAACAACACAACACTAACAGTACAACACAACACTAACAGTACAACACAGCACTAACAGCACAACACAACACTAACAATACAACACTAACAGTACAACACAACACTAACAGTACAATACAACACTAACAGCACAACACAACACTAACAGTACGACACAACACTAACAGTACAACACAGCACTAACAATACAACACTAACAGTACAACACAGCACTAACAACACAACACTAACAGTACAATACAACACTAACAGCACAACACAACACTAACAGTACAACACAACACTAACAGTACAACACAACACTAACAATACAACACTAACAACACAACACTAACAGTACAACACAACACTAACAGTACAATACAACACTAACAGCACAACACAACACTAACAGTACAACACAACACTAACAGTACAACACAGCACTAACAGCACAACACTAACAACACAACACTAACAACACAACACTAACAGTACAACACAACACTAACAGCACAACATAACACTAACAGCACAACACAACACTAACAGTACAACACTAACAACACAACACTAACAGTACAACACAACACTAACAGCACAACATAACACTAACAGCACAACACAACACTAACAGTACAACACTAACAACACAACACTAACAGTACAACACAGCACTAACAACACAACACAACACAACACTAACAGTACAACACAGCACTAACAGCACAACACAACACTAACAGCACAACACAGCACTAACAGTACAACACAGCACTAACAGCACAACACAACACTAACAGTACAACACAACACTAACAGTACAACACAGCACTAACAGTACAACACAACACTAACAGTACAACACAACACTAACAGCACAACACAGCACTAACAGTACAACACAACACTAACAGCACAACACAGCACTAACAGCACAACACAACACTAACAGCACAACACAGCACTAACAGCACAACACAACACTAACAGCACAACACAGCACTAACAGTACAACACAACACTAACAGTACAACACAACACTAACAGCACAACACAGCACTAACAGTACAACACAACACTAACAGCACAACACAGCACTAACAGCACAACACAGCACTAACAGTACAACACAACACTAACAGCACAACACAGCACTAACAGTACAACACAACACTAACAGTACAACACAACACTAACAGTACAACACAACACTAACAGCACAACACAGCACTAACAGTACAACACAGCACTAACAGTACAACACAACACTAACAGTACAACACAACATTAACAGCACAACACAGCACTAACAGCACAACACAACACTAACAGCACAACACAGCACTAACAGTACAACACAACACTAACAGTACAACACAACACTAACAGCACAACACAGCACTAACAGTACAACACAACACTAACAGCACAACACAACACTAACAGTACAACACAGCACTAACAGCACAACACAACACTAACAGTACAACACAGCACTAACAGCACAACACAACACTAACAGTACAACACAGCACTAACAGCACAACACAACACTAACAACACAACACTAACAGTACAACACAGCACTAACAGCACAACACAACACTAACAGTACAACACAACACTAACAGTACAACACAGCACTAACAGTACAATACAACACTAACAGCACAACACAACACTAACAACACAACACTAACAGTACAACACAACACTAACAGCACAACACAACACTAACAACACAACACTAACAGTACAACACAGCACTAACAGTACAATACAACACTAACAACACAACACTAACAGTACAACACAGCACTAACAGTACAATACAACACTAACAGCACAACACAACACTAACAGTACAATACAACACTAACAGTACAACACAGCACTAACAGTACAACACAGCACTAACAGTACAACACAACACTAACAGTACAACACAACACTAACAGCACAACACAGCACTAACAGTACAACACAACACTAACAGTACAACACAGCACTAACAGCACAACACAACACTAACAATACAACACTAACAACACAACACTAACAGTACAACACAGCACTAACAGCACAACACAGCACTAACAATACAACACTAACAACACAACACTAACAGTACAACACAGCACTAACAGTACAACACTAACAACACAACACTAACAGTACAACACAACACTAACAGCACAACACAACACTAACAGTACAACACAACACTAACAGCACAACACAACACTAACAGTACAACACAGCACTAACAGCACAACACAGCACTAACAATACAACACTAACAACACAACACTAACAGTACAACACAACACTAACAGTACAACACAACACTAACAGCACAACACAGCACTAACAGCACAACACAACACTAACAGTACAACACAACACTAACAGCACAACACAGCACTAACAGTACAACACAGCACTAACAGTACAACACAACACTAACAGTACAATACAACACTAACAGTACAATACAACACTAACAGCACAACACAACACTAACAGTACAATACAACACTAACAGTACAATACAACACTAACAGTACAACACAGCACTAACAGTACAACACAGCACTAACAGTACAACACAACACTAACAGTACAATACAACACTAACAGTACAATACAACACTAACAGCACAATACAACACTAACAGCACAACACAGCACTAACAGTACAACACAACACTAACAGTACAACACAACACTAACAGTACAACACAACACTAACAGTACAATACAACACTAACAGTACAATACAACACTAACAGCACAACACAACACTAACAGTACAATACAACACTAACAGTACAATACAACACTAACAGCACAATACAACACTAACAGTACAATACAACACTAACAGCACAACACAGCACTAACAGCACAACACAACACTAACAGTACAACACAACACTAACAGCACAACACAGCACTAACAGTACAACACAGCACTAACAGTACAACACAACACTAACAGTACAACACAACACTAACAGTACAACACAACACTAACAGCACAACACAACACTAACAGTACAATACAACACTAACAACACAGCACTAACAGTACAACACAGCACTAACAGTACAACACAACACTAACAGTACAACACAACACTAACAGCACAACACAGCACTAACAGTACAACACAACACTAACAGTACAACACAGCACTAACAGCACAACACAACACTAACAATACAACACTAACAACACAACACTAACAGTACAACACAGCACTAACAGCACAACACAGCACTAACAATACAACACTAACAACACAACACTAACAGTACAACACAGCACTAACAGTACAACACAACACTAACAGTACAACACAACACTAACAGTACAACACTAACAACACAGCACTAACAGTACAACACAGCACTAACAATACAACACTAACAACACAGCACTAACAGTACAACACAACACTAACAAAACAACACAACACTAACAATACAACACTAACAACACAACACTAACAGTACAACACAACACTAACAGCACAACACAGCACTAACAATACAACACTAACAACACAACACTAACAGTACAACACAACACTAACAGCACAACACAGCACTAACAATACAACACTAACAACACAACACAGCACTAACAGTACATCACAACACTAACAGTACAACACAACACTAACAACACAATACAACACTAACAGTACAACACAACACTAACAACACAACACAACACTAACAGTACAACACAACACTAACAACACAACACAACACTAACAGTACAACACAACACTAACAACACAATACAACACTAACAGTACAACACAACACTAACAACACAACACAACACTAACAGTACAACACTAACAACACAGCACTAACAGTACAACACAGCACTAACAATACAACACTAACAACACAACACTAACAGTACAACACAACACTAACAGCACAACACAGCACTAACAATACAACACTAACAACACAACACAGCACTAACAGTACATCACAACACTAACAGTACAACACAACACTAACAACACAATACAACACAACACAAACAATACAACACTAACAACACAACACAGCATTACAGTACATCACAACACTAACAGTACAACACAACACTAACAATACAACACAACACTAACAGTACAACACTAACAACAGAACACTAACACTACAACACAACACTAACAATACAACACTAACAACACAACACTAACAGTACAACACAACACTAACAATACAACACTAACAGTACAACACAACACTAACAATACAACACTAACAACACAACACTAACAGTACAACACAACACTAACAACACAACACAACACAACACTAACAATACAACACAACACTAACAACACAACACAACACTAACAATACAACACTAACAACAGAACACTAACAGTACAACACAACACTAACAACACAACACTAACAGTACAACACTAACAACAGAACACTAACAGTACAACACAACACTAACAACACAACACAACACTAACAGTACAACACTAACAACAGAACACTAACAGTACAACACAACACTAACAACACAACACAACACAACACTAACAGTACAACACTAACAACAGAACACTAACAGTACAACACAACACTAACAATACAACACAACACTAACAACACAATACAACACTAACAGTACAACACTAACAACAGAACACAACACTAACAATACAACACAACACTAACAACACAACACAACACTAACAATACAACACTAACAACAGAACACTAACAGTACAACACAACACTAACAATACAACACAACACTAACAACACAATACAACACTAACAGTACAACACTAACAACACAACACAACACTAACAATACAACACAACACTAACAACACAACACAACACTAACAATACAACACTAACAACAGAACACTAACAGTACAACACTAACAACAGAACACTAACAGTACAACACAACACTAACAATACAACACAACACTAACAACACAACACAACACTAACAATACAACACAACACTAACAATACAACACAACACTAACAGTACAACACAACACTAACAACACAACACAACACTAACAATACAACACAACACTAACAACACAGCACTAACAGTACAACAGAACACTAACTATACAACACAACACTAACAACACAACACAACACTAACAATATAACGCTAACAGTACAACACAACACAACACTAACAGTACAACACTAACAACACAACACAACACTAACAATACAACACTAACAGTACAACACAACACAACACTAACAGTACAACACTAACAACACAACACAACACTCGTGCTTCAGATCCTTCTTTACATTGTACAACAAGTCAAAGTGAAGCTGTGACTGTGCTCAGCTCTGTGCACTGAGCTAACCTTAATCCTGCCTGTACCACAAACACACATATACACACACACACACACACACACACACACACACACACACACACACACAGACACACACAGATATAAAAGTGATGCTGATCTTTTCCTGTGACTCTGGATGAGACGTCTAACAAGATAATTACCCCCAGAATATCAAAGTTTAAAATGAAGTATGTATCTGCATCTCCTCCTTTTTAATTCTTACAGGTTTAATGAGAGAAATCTATTAGCAATAATGGCTCCAACCTGACTCTTCCTCATCAGTGCGCTTAATGAACTAAGTGTCTCTAATATTTCATAAGGCTCTATATCAACTTTAGCATCTCAGTATTTTAGATTAAAGCCCTCCATATTTTATATCCCTGCAGATTTATGAAGGCAAATCAATAAAGTGATAATGGCTTTTATGTGGACTCACCTCATCAGTGTCACAAAGTGCGTCTTCAGCTGTGTTAATGATCCACGGAAACATGCTGCACACACAAAACACACAGGGAGTGCCACGTCTGCAGAGATGCTACAAGAAAACTCTCTGTCCCAGTTTAAATCTGGTCTCTGATATGATATGATATGAGTGTGTTAATGTGACCTTGTACAGGCGATAGTCAGGTCCAGGACTGTGTACAGTCAGTGTGTTAATGTGACCTTGTACAGGCGATAGTCAGGTCCAGGACTGTGTCCAGTCAGTGTGTTAATGTGACCTTGTACAGGCGATAGTCAGGTCCAGGACTGTGTCCAGTCAGTGTGTTAATGTGACCTTGTACAGGTGATAGTCAGGTCCAGGACTGTGTCCAGTCAGTGTGTTAATGTGACCTTGTACAGGCGATAGTCAGGTCCAGGACTGTGTACAGTCAGTGTGTTAATGTGACCTTGTACAGGCGATAGTCAGGTCCAGGACTGTGTACAGTCAGTGTGTTAATGTGACCTTGTACAGTTGATAGTCAGGTCCAGGACTGTGTACAGTCAGTGTGTTAATGTGACCTTGTACAGGTGATAGTCAGCCGATGATTTGGCTCGAGCTGAGGTTGAAGCTCTGTGTCGTGCTGCTTCAGCCCTGCAGGAGGAAGAGCACCAAGCACAGATTAAGATGCTGCTTTTGGCCACTGACCAGCTCCCCTCCAAACACTCACACACACACACACACACACACACACACACACACACAGAGGAAGTCACAAAGCACCATAGGTGGCTCTTAATCATATTATCCCTGCGAATGGGGTGAGCAGCATGAGGTCTTAAGTACACTTCGCTGAGATGTGTTGCAATCGTACACACAGCATGTTAGGACACACACAGACACAATACACACACACACACACACACACACACACACACACTACACCTGAATGATCTCCACTCACTCTGTTTGTTTTAGGTCAGATTATTAAAATCATACAGATTTGTCGTACAAACAGCTGTTAGTGACGTCTGATGATTTTAAATTTGCCGATGAAGAAACGCTGCTGTTCAATTATGTGAATATAATCATTTTAATGCTGAGAGTGAAACAAAATACGTTCTGTTTAACTCCGGTGTATAAAGTCTCTAAAGTCGACATCTTAAAGGATCAAAATAGTTGCTGATTAATTTTCTGTCTGAATAATCAATCAATCAACTAATCATGTAAATCAATACATTTCCTGCAGCACTGTGCAGTGTCGATGTGTTCCAGCCTCAAACCAAACAACTTTTCCACTGATTTCAGTCAAAATTAATTTCGCCTACTGTGTTGGAATAAAACCAGGACAGTTTCCTCTCAGTTGGTGCTCCTGTGATCTCCGCTCTATTTTTAATCTGTATGAAATCAAAAATGTTTAATAAACCCAGTCTCAATCCAAGTCGTTAAAATCCACTGCTTGGTCAGAAACTTCCTGCGTCAGACACCGACAGTCCTTTCAGGTCAGCATGAAACGCTGTAGTATCTCAATGCGGAAAGATCATGACCAAATATCGATATGTGAGAATGTGTTGGTTTAATATTATCATCAGTTTTTAGTCTTGGATCATACAGATACTGAAGTTCACTGACCGTACAATATTGTTCAGTCTGATATAAATCACGGCTCAAACTCCACAAACCAACCCAGTGTTGTAATAAAGCAGAATTATTCTTTAACCATAAGAATCAGTAACATGTTCTTGTCTCTGTCCTCCACAGATTCAGTCATACAGAAACGATGCAGGTGTTAAATACTGTGCGATGTGCTGCAGCCTGACAGATGCCAACAGGCAGCCGGCATTCGCACAGAACAACAGCAGGAATTCGATCATCACTCGGAGGAGAAAACTCAATAGTCAATTCAGCAGCTCAGCCTTATTCCCCAGCCGCCGACCACACTGTGAAATCGATATGTAATTTATCGGCGATAAAGCTGAGCATTGCCTTGGGCTGGTTAGTGCATGTCTGTGTGTGTGTGTGTGTGTGTGTGTGTGTGTGTGTGTGTGTGTGTGACCTGGTTAGCAGTGTGATGGCCTGTAATCCCTGTTGAGCTGAGAGCCTGCAGGAAGGCTGAGACACCTGAACGCAGCCTTGTTACCTTCTGTTGTGAATGAGCTCTTCTGAGAATTCATTCATGGAAAATACAAATTTTGGTCCTTCCTGCAGTGTTTCTGTCACAGGGTCAGATCACAGGGATCTATTTTACAACCAAATCACCACCCAAACTAAATCTAGGAGTCTGGATTTTTATAAAACAAATGAAACTCTACGTAAAGCCACATGTTCCTGCCTCAGGATCTGATTCTCAGTCAGTGTTGAACCTCAGGGGGGACGGAGCGGTGGTTCTGTTGGTTTGTTATTCTCCAACAGTCTGAAAAAGAGTCCATTTGTCCAGCAGACTGTTGTTCTGTAAATTATTCATTATTATAGTTAATGTTATGCAGGATGATGTCATTATACTATAGTGAAGCTACTCTGCCTCTGATTGGCTGGTTCCATTGATTGTTTGAATGTTTCACTGATGACCACGTCATGCTCAGAGGAAAGGTTCAGTGTTGGTGTTGTGGGAGTGGTTAGTGAACGTTCCTGCGATTCTCCAAACAAACCACTTCAAACCAGATTAGTGTTTAGGATCAGTCGTCTTGCTCTCCAACATTCGTTCACCACAGTGCAGTGTGGCCCTGCACCATGTCGGCCCTCTGGAGGTGGTTTGCTTTACTTCCATCTTAGAACTGTTGAGAATCAGGAATCAGAAATCTCTCCTCTGTGGTTTCATCTCTGGAGCTCCATTTTCTTTAACTGTTTCCTGTTGGAGCTTTTAATGAAAGGTGTTCTGAGTTAGATTACCATATTTAACATATGTAAAATTAATGTTAAAGATCCAGTGTGTCAGATTCAGGAGGATTAAGATTGGAGATTTTAACCGCCACTTCTCCTGGTTAGAATTCAGTGTTTATCGTCATGAGGTTTTAGCCAGGAGCTACATTATCTCCAGAGGTGTCTTCCTTTACAGAATATGATATAAACCACTAAAACACAGAAAAAACACCAATGATTTAATATGAAACTGTTTTATTCAGAGACTCCATGATGTCCTAAAAATTAGGGTCCTTAACATAATGTCACGACATTAATGTAAAATTTCTGAGGTTTGGTTTAGACAAACGAAATATAGTTAGAATGAACTGACTCAAAGTCAACATGGTTCTGAACACTGGTGTCCTGAGGAAAGTCCTGCTTTGTGACCTATCCACCAATCAACCATCTACCTACCTACCTATCTTCCTTCTTATCTCGTACTTGTACTCGTCGTCCTCTGCTTATCCGGGTCCGGGTCGTGGGGGCAGCAGCCTCAGCAAAGAAGCCCAGACCGTCCTCTCCCCAGCCACTTCCGTCAGCTCTTCCGCGGGAACCACAGGGTGTTCCCAGGCCAGCCGGGTGATGTAATCCCTCCAGCGTGTCCTGGGGCGGCCCCGAGGTCTCCTCCCGGTTGGACATGCCCGAAACACCTCCCAAGGGAGGCGTCCAGAAGGCATCCTTACCAGATGCCCGAACCACCTCAACTGGCTCCTCTCGATGTAGAGGAGCAGCGGCTCTACTCCGAGTCCCTCCCGGATGTCCGAGCTCCTCACCCTATCCCTAAGGCTGAGCCCAGCCACCCTGCGGAGGAAACTCATTTTGGCCGCTTGTACTCGCGATCTCGTTATTTCGGTCACTACCCAGAGCTCGTGACCATAGGTGAGGGTTGGAACGTAGATCGACCGGTAAATTGAGAGCTTCGCTTTCTGGCTAAGCTCCCTCTTCACCACAACGGACCGGTTAAGCGCCTGCATCACTGCTGACGCTGCCCCAATCCGCCTGTCAATCTCCCGCTCCATCCTACCCTCACTCGTGAACAAGAACCCGAGATACTTAAACTCCTCCACCTGAGGAAGGACCTCCCCCCTGATCTGGAGTGGGCAATCCAGCCTTTTCCGGCTGAGGACCATGGCCACAGACTTGGAGGTGCTGATTCTCATCCCGGCCGCTTCACACTCAGCTGCGAACCGTCCCAGCGAGAGCTGGAGGTCACTGTTCGATGGAGCTAGGAGGACCACGTCATCTGCAAAAAGCAGGAACGAGATCCTCCCGTCACCGAACCTGACACCCTCCACCACTCGGCTGTGCCTAGAAATTCTGTCCATGAAAGTTATGAACAGAACCAGTGACAAAGGGCAGCCCTGGCGGAGTCCAACCCTCACCAGGAACAGGCCCGACTTACTGCCAGCCATGCGAACCAGACTCGTGCTCCTTTGGTACAGGGACTGGATGGCCCTTAGCAAGGGGCCACCAACCCCATACTCCCGGAGCACCCCCCACAGGATGCCCCTGGGGACACGGTCGTAAGCCTTCTCCAAATCCACAAAACACATGTGGACTGGTTGGGCGAACTGCCATGCACCCTCCAGCACCCTGGCGAGGGTAAAGAGCTGGTCCACAGTTCCGCGTCCGGGACGAAAACCACATTGCTCCTCCTCAATACAAGGTTCAACTATCGACCGGACCCTCTTCTCCAGCACCTTGGAGTAAACCTTACCGGGTAGGCTGAGGAGTGTGATCCCCCTGTAGTTGGAACACACCCTCTGGTCCCCTTTCTTGAAAATGGGGACCACCACCCTGGTCTGCCACTCCAGAGGCACTGCCCCCGATGTCCACGCAATGTTGCAGAGGTGTGTCAGCCAGGACAGCCCTACAACATCCAGAGCCTTGAGATATCCAGGGTGAATCTCATCCACCCCCGGGGCTCCGCCGCCTCGGAGTTGTTTCACCACCTCAGCAACTTCTGCCCCAGAAATTGGACGACCCGCCCCCGAGACCCCTGTCTCTGTTTCCTCACTGGAATACGTGTTGGTGGGATTGAGGAGCTCCTCAAAGTATTCCTTCCACGACAATGTCCCCAGTTGACGCCAGCAGCTCGCCCCACTGTAAACAGTGTAAGTTGCCGCCTTCCCCCCCGAGGCGCCGGACGGTTTGCCAGAACCTCTTTGGAGCCGATCGATAGTCTTCCTCCATGGCCTCACCGAACTCCTCCCACGCCCAAGTTTTTGCCTCCACGACTGCCGCCGCTGCACTCCACTTGGCCCACCGGTACCCGTCAGCTGCTTCCGGAGACCCACAGACCAACCATGCCCTGTAGGCCTCCTTCTTCAGCCTGACGACTCCCCTCACCTCTGGTGTCCACCAGCAGGTTCGGGGATTACCGCCGCGACTGGCCCCAGCGGCCTTGCGGCCACAGCTCACAACCGCCGCCTCGACAATGGCAGAGCAGAACAAGGCCCATTCAGACTCAATGTCCCCCTCCGCCCTCGGGATGCGGTCGAAGCTCTCCCGGAGGTGGGAGTTGAAGATCATCTGGACAGGTTCTTCCGCCAGGCGTTCCCAGCAGACCCTCAGTGTTCGTTTGGGCCTGCCAGGTCTGCGCGGCGTCTTCCCCCACCATCTGATCCAACTCACCACCAGGTGGTGATCAGTTGACAGCTCTGCTCCTCTCTTCACCCGAGTGTCCAGAACATATGGCCGCAGGTCAAATGATATGACAATGATTGACCTGCAACCTAGGCTGTCCTGGTGCCACGTGCTATCTATCTATCTATCTATCTATCTATCTATCTATCTATCTATCTGTCTATCTGTCTATCTATCTATCTGCCTGCCCGTCCCGCTCCCTCCCTCCCTCATCCATCCATCCATCCATCCATCCATCCATCCATCCATCCATCCATCCATCCAGCGTCCATCCATTCATCCATCCATCATCCATCCATCCATCCATCCATCCATCCATCCATCCATCCAGCGTCCATCCATTCATCCATCCATCATCCATCCATCCATCCATCCATCCAGCGTCCATCCATTCATCCATCCATCATCCATCCATCCATCCATCCATCCATCCATCCATCCATCCTTGCATCCATGCATCATCCATCCATCCATCCATCCATCCATCCATCCATCCATCCATCCATCCATCATCCATCCATCATCCATCCATCCATCCATCCATGCATCCATCCATGCATCATCCATCCATCCATCCATCCATCATCCATCCATCCATCCATCCATCCATCATCCATGCATCATCCATCCATCCATCCATCATCCATCCATCCATTCATCCATCCATCCATCATCCATCCACCTTTCCTGTGTCCTCCTGCAGGCAGCCAGACTCCATCAAGCTGTTTGTTGTGACTGTATTATTGGAGGAAGCCATCTCACCTCAGCGTTGGGCTGGGCCATGTGGTGTGTGCCACGGCGACCCAGCGGGCGGTGTGTGATTGAATGCACCGTGGCGAGGAGGGTTACTATGCCACGATGCAGAGGCAAATTAATCATCCTGACAGGAGGCTGACATGTAATTTCTCTCCTACATGTTAGCAGCAGGGTGAAACCTCCAGCAGGTGGAAATACGAGCTGTGTGGAGGTGGAGCTGACTTATTTACTCCCAGCATTAGCATCATGGAATCAGCTGATTTATAAAAGAGATGGATGTTTTCATACCTGCATGTTTCACAGCTGCCGTCAGACCGAGACGTCAGCTCATCTGAACATCAGATACATACACGCTTCAGTTAAAACAAATAATCTAAGAGAAGTAACTGGATTTGAAAAAGAAACAGAGCACAGTGTTTATTTCATCCAGCTGCAGTCTGCCTTCTCTCCTGAGCTCAGTTAGAGAATAAAGAGAAAACCTTCATATCAAATATTGTATGTCTTATTACACAAGAAAACATCTAGAGATGCTGTTTTCTTTCTCACTTCAGTCCTTATTGTTGGGCCATAAACTTTACAGATATTCTTATTCAACATCTAATAATAATAACATCAATAATAATAAGAAGAAGAATGACAGATAACAGAGCATAGAAGGCTTGGTATCTGGTGACAGAGTTGTGGTGGTGATGGCTGGAGGATTCATCTTTTCTCTCTGTCATTTGTTTTAAGTCCTGTCAAACTTCACAAATGTTCCCTCAGACTCAATGGTGGAGACACAGTTTGTACAACTCTGAAGAAAATCATATTACAAGTGACTTCCTGTGGGAACAATGTGACGGTCATATCACACATCACAGACTAGTTTGTTCAGTTAAATGTAATTATCAACAACGTCACCAGAATTAACCACACAGTGTTATTAAAACATAAAGTTTCAGTGTACCCTCTACA
The DNA here is from genome assembly GCF_011397635.1 of Epinephelus fuscoguttatus. Taxonomy (NCBI): domain Eukaryota; kingdom Metazoa; phylum Chordata; class Actinopteri; order Perciformes; family Serranidae; genus Epinephelus; species Epinephelus fuscoguttatus. The sequence goes on along the minus strand of NC_064760.1, from coordinate 424,774 downwards.
CGATAACATAAAAAAGAAACATATTCATTATTTGAAGAAAATGTACAATGCCAACATTAATGCTGGTGACTGGGCTGTAGGTAACTGTGATGAATCTGGTGATTTGTGCTTTTAATTTTCACGCTGAATCCCAGAAGCTGTCTCCATCTTTACTGAGTTTCCTACAAGACGTTCTGATGTTGTGACTTTAAGACGCTTCAGGACGTCCCAGAACATTCTTACATGTGTAGAAAGAAACACGTCTCATGAAGCTGCTGATAGATGGTGGCAGAGCCGACGGCCGTTTTTGAACCCAACCTGATCTCACAGAAATACGTGAAATGACCACAACCTCTTAACACCGCATTCCGTGGTGGCAGCACGTAATGGGTTGAAATTACGTGCTGCCACCACGAAAACAATGTCAATGTAAAGTCAGTTAGGATCCTCTCCTGTGGTGGACACACGGATTCCCTGATTCAATCACGTCACGTCAATCTTGTTTTCCTCAATGATATCTTTAACATTCCTGTATACATACAAAAACGCGGAAGTGTCCTTGATAACTCAACAGTATGACAGGTTAATGTCAAGGCCATAAAATAAAATAAATGTATTTTGCCAGCAGATAGCGTAGGGCTTTAAGAGCATTGTGCTGTGGGCGGATGGGGCGCGTTCCACTACTGTTTTGTAGCTGCTCTCCGCCGTCTGTGGGCTTCATTCCATTTCAGATTGCCATCCATCTGCCCTAACTGAATCCAAACGCCACTAATAAATAAATAAATAAGAAGATAAAAATAAGGCTGAGCACGGAAGAACCAGAGAGGAAACACCATCACATGGAGCCGTCTGCCCCTGGCAACCCGGCCACCCTCCACTCCACCAGGGGAGAGCGGACCCCAAGCCAGCGCCACAGAACCAGCGGCTGCCCCCTGGTTATACCTCCGACCGTGGCAGCTGTCACACAAACCGCTGCTGAAAATTATACATTTTGATACAGGTAGGCTGTATACATATTGCAAAACTCTGTAAAAGTACACCAAAGCATATTTTCATTTCCAAATATTTATTTGAAAACGAAACCATTCATACGGTCAATATAAAACATTTTGTTTGTAATAAAAAAACAAATGTAATCTCAATGTGACCGCGCCAGCCGGCGGGACTGTGGCTGAACCACTTCTAATGTTCATTCATTAATTCATTCATTCATTCATTCATTCAATCGCGTGTTCAACGTGTGTATAATAATAATATTATAATATCTATAAAATCTATAATATTATAGACCAAATGTTAATCTAATTATTATTGTAGAATGTATTTAGCAAATCACCACTCTCAACTGGAGACAGCAGCAAAAAAAGGCATTATAAAAAGCCAACAAATAGTGTTAATTAATTGACGTGAGACACTGAAGAGGGTGTCTCCTATAGTCTGTAATTTTTTTATTTTTTATTTTTTTTTATCATAACTTCTCGGAAATTACTCAAAAGTAGAACATGCTAAAAGTAAATACAATAATAGGCTAAATGGTATCTAAGCAATAATAAAGTGTCTAAACAATAATAAATATTATCTAAGTTATCTATTAGGCTGCCATTCCACTCTGTAAATAGATTTTAAAATTTCAATATGATTTAATATCTATATATAATATATTTAATATTTAATATTATTTTTGCTTATTTCATTATTGTTATTATTGGTTTTACTTTTTAGTAGTATTGTATTATCTGAGGATGACTCATGTTAGTAACTATCTACAGTAAAAAAGAAACAAACAAAACTCATTTTCTACACGGGGCCTTCAAAGTGCTCTCTGAAACTACACCTGGCATGGCTTGTGTCCAAAAAATGAAAAAAACTAAACTTTGTCGTAGAGCTAAACCAAATACATCATTGGAAAGGTCTCAACCTGGAGAGTAACATATGTCAGTATGAAGATTCTACATGGCTCCTGCTTTCAGCCATTGACCTTTGAACCTTGACCTCAGTGCATGTTTGAGGGCTTATAACTCAGCAGCTAAAGGGGGTACAGACATGGGACCAGCTGTTATAGAGAGCTCTTGACCTCAGCTATCATGTGAGTGTAGTCAACAACTGAGGGTGCTGTCAGATATGGATAAAATTAATTTTCACCCATTTAGAAATTAAATATTTAAAATCTGATTACACAAATGTGTTTACCATCCCCTTCAAGTCCACAGTGTGCTCTCAATTCAGTGTTTACAACTTCCAAATCTGGGAAAAACACTTAGATTTTTAAAAAACTACAATTCCCTGGGACTGCGCCATGCAGTTTGATACATATCAGCAACATAGTTGTAGTTCTTCTGATTTGCAAAGTAGGGCTCTAAATAGGGTCGTAAAAAGATATATCTACTGAATATATCTAATATCAAGTAAAGCCGAACTAGTTATTACACTGCACCTAGATGAACTATGGTAAGAAAAAGTAAAGATGTCGGCTAATTTTAGATATTTTAGCTAATACACTAGAAACGGCGTTTTTGGGACAGTAGGTTCATTCGCGGCTTTAAATTAGGGTTGTAAAAAGATAGATCTACTGAATAAATCTAATATCTAGTAAAGCCGAAGTAGTTATTACACTGCATCTAGATGAACTATGTTAAGAAAAAAAGCAAGGATGATGGCTAATCGTAGTTATTTTAGATAGTACTCGGCGTTTTTGGGCGGTAGGTTTTTTTGCGGCTTGTTGTAAAACAGGGTCGTAAAAAGATACATCTGCTGAATATATCAAATGTCTAGTAAAGCTGAACTAGTAATGACACTGCACCTAGATGAAATATGTTAAGAAAAAGTAGGCATGATGGTTCATTTGAATTATCACGTTATTATCATTATAATTATTATTATTGGTGGGAAATTATAACAGAGGAATATATTTGCCGTTTTAATATCAAGAACACTTCCGTGTTTTTGTATGTATACAGGAGTGTTAAAGATATCATTGAGGAAAACGAGGTTGACGTGACGTGATTGAATCAGGGAATCCGTGTGTCCACCACGGGAGAGGATCCTAACTGACTTTACATTGACATTGTTTTCGTGGTGGCAGCACGTAATTTCAACCCATTACGTGCTGCCACCACGGAATGCGGTGTTAAGAGGTCGTGGTCATTTCACGTATTTCTGTGAGATCAGGTTGTTTGGTACCGATCAGGAAGACAAACATTACTGGTACTGTCACAGGAGGAGACAGAGGTACTCAGCTGTACCGACAGAGATGTCCATGGACTGTATCGTCTTTGTCCTCTGACCTCTGACACTGAAGATGATACTGATGCATTCAGATGGTTTTATTAAAGCATTGGCACAGTTTAAAGAGGTCTGGTATTTTTCCTCTGATGTGATGACATGAGATAATATGAGACAAAGCTGTATAAGACAAATGTCCCTGATACTCAGCTACAGGAGGAGACAAACATTACTGGTACTCAGCTACAGGAAGAGACAAACGTTACTGGTACACAGCTACAGGAGGAGACAAACGTTACTGGTACTCAGCTACAGGAGGAGACAAATGTCCCTGGTACTCAGCTACAGGAGGAGACAAACATTACTGGTACTCAGCTACAGGAGGAGACAAATGTCCCTGGTACTCAGCTACAGGAGGAGACAAACATTACTGGTACACAGCTACAGGAGGAGACAAACATTACTGGTACTCAGCTACAGGAAGAGACAAACGTTACTGGTACACAGCTACAGGAGGAGACAAACGTTACTGGTACTCAGCTACAGGAGGAGACAACCGTTACGGGTACACAGCTACAGGAGGAGACAAATGTCCCTGGTACTCAGCTACAGGAGGAGACAACCGTTACTGGTACTCAGCTACAGGAGGAGACAAACATTACTGGTACTCAGCTACAGGAGGAGACAAACATTACTGGTACTCAGCTACAGGAGGAGACAAATGTCCCTGGTACTCAGCTACAGGAGGAGACAAACATTACTGGTACTCAGCTACAGGAGGAGACAAATGTCCCTGGTACTCAGCTACAGGAGGAGACAAACATTACTGGTACTCAGCTACAGGAGGAGACAAATGTCCCTGGTACTCAGCTACAGGAGGAGACAACCGTTACGGGTACACAGCTACAGGAGGAGACAAATGTCCCTGGTACTCAGCTACAGGAGGAGACAAATGTCCCTGGTACTCAGCTACAGGAGGAGACAACCGTTACTGGTACTCAGCTACAGGAGGAGACAAACATTACTGGTACTCAGCTACAGGAGGAGACAAACATTACTGGTACTCAGCTACAGGAGGAGACAAATGTCCCTGGTACTCAGCTACAGGAGGAGACAAACATTACTGGTACTCAGCTACAGGAGGAGACAAATGTCCCTGGTACTCAGCTACAGGAGGAGACAACCGTTACGGGTACACAGCTACAGGAGGAGACAAATGTCCCTGGTACTCAGCTACAGGAGGAGACAAACATTACTGGTACTCAGCTACAGGAGGAGACAAATGTCCCTGGTACTCAGCTACAGGAGGAGACAACCGTTACTGGTACTCAGCTACAGGAGGAGACAAATGTCCCTGGTACTCAGCTACAGGAGGAGACAACCGTTACGGGTACACAGCTACAGGAGGAGACAAACGTTACTGGCCTTCACCAGCCTGTCACAGAGTCTCTCTACAGATTAACAAGGCCAAAGGCCTCGTTCACATAGATCAAAAACCATTTCTTATCCTGTCTGTTAGACTGCAAGGACTGGGTGTGTATGACTGTGTGTGTTTATGCGTGCTGCTAATGCTCATACTCGTCGTCCTCCGCTTATCCGGGTCCGGGTTGCGGGGGCAGCAGCCTCAGCAAAGAAGCCCAGACTGTCCTCTCCCCAGCCACTTCCGTCAGCTCTTCCGCGGGAACCACAAGGCGTTCCCAGGCCAGCCGGGTGATGTAATCCCTCCAGCGTGTTCTGGGGCGGCCCCGAGGTCTCTTCCCGGTTGGACATGCCCGAAACACCTCCCAAGGGAGGCGTCCGGAAGGCATCCTTACCAGATGCCCGAACCACCTCAACTGGCTCCTCTCGATGCGGAGGAGCAGCGGCTCTACTCCGAGTCCCTCCCGGATGTCCGAGCTCCTCACCCTATCCCTAAGGCTGAGCCCAGCCACCCTGTGGAGGAAACTCATTTCGGCCGCTTGTACTCGCGATCTCATTCTTTCGGTCACTACCCAGAGCTCGTGACCATAGGTGAGGGTTGGAACGAAGATCGACCGGTAAATTGAGCTGGAGCGGGCAATCCACCCTTTTCCGGCTGAGGACCATGGCCTCAGACTTGGAGGTGCTGATTCTCATCCCAGCCGCTTCACACTCGGCTGTGAACCGCTCCAGCGAGAGCTGGAGGTCACTGTTCGATGGAGCTAGGAGGACCTAATGCTGTTTTATGTTTCTATTTATTCTTTTTTAAGTAACACTAGCACTTAATTATAAACGCTCATTCTTCAGTTTGTCTTCTTTTGTAATAAGGACAGAGCAGGAAAGGCTTAGAGACAGCTGCAGACTGAAATACAAAGAGAAGGTAGAAAACTGGAGGAAGACGCTGAGACTATTTCAGTGGGTCTCAGGACCCTGAGGTGATGAGACAACATGGACGCCCTGAGGTGAAGGTTGATATGAAAATCACTGACATTTGGTGGCTCAGATGTTCGTAAGAGGTGGAGGGCATGGTGGATCGTGTGACACCTGGAGAGACACCTGCCGAGCTGCAGACACTGTTCAACACCAACAAAATACTAAACTGATCGTGTTTCAGGGAGTCATCGCTGAGTTTCCTGCTGCATTTGTGCCATCAACACTGTTTTAAAATGAAACCTGATCTTTCCCTGAACATAACCAAGTGATGCTTGTGCCTAAACATAACAAAGTTTTAGAGCTGCTGTGAAACTGTGCCTTCTTGGGACAACAGAAAACTTTGTCTGGGGTGCATCTGTACAATGAACAAAAAAGAATGGACGGCAGAAGAGAAACATGCACACCAATGTTACTGAGGTAAAAAGCCACACAAAGCAAACACTCATCATCAGTCATCTAATTAGTGGCCCCAGCTGATTGATTTATCACACCTGGTAGGAATCTGTGATGATCGTCAAGGACTGAAACATTTGCTGCAATTTTTACTCACTCATTTATTATTTGTTGTTGTCTTAAACAAATACACTTTTTTGCATTGATCTCATCCTGTGGACCTTTTTGTGGCTTTCCAGCCCAGTTACACTGATGCGCAGGTTTCTCCACTGCTGTCTTCTCTTGTGTCTGAACCTGACCACGTGTTAACCACTGTATCAGCGAAACATAAAGTTTAATGTATTCTTTACAAAAAAAGTGCCAGTGTAACATATCTTGGGTTTGCAGAGATATGCAATGTCAGCATTTATTCAGTAAATTGGTTGGGAAAAAATACTTGAATATTTTAATTTTATTTAACTTTATTTTTACTTTTCTCTTCAGCAATAAAACCTTGGACCTTACTGGACTGAAACACTTTCAGAAACTGACCAGTCAAGTTTACTGGTTGTTGTTTTTTCACAACCTCCAAAAGTGTCACAGCACAAATCAACCTGGACAAACACATTTTTATTAGAACCAAATAAGACGCTGAGAGATAAAGGACGAAGGCCGAAGAAGAGGACAGTAAAGGAAAGAGGGAGAGGAGGAAATGTAAGAAAGAGGATGTGACAGATGAAGAAAGAGTGGGGAACAGGAAATCAAAGTGAGATAAAAGAGGAAGAGATCAGCTTCATGTAAACTGTAGATAATTCCACATCAGACAGACCTACAGAGACTGTCGTCACACACATTCAGGTAGAATTACAGAATTACAGATAGTCGTATAATGGTAAAAAATTAATAAATAATAAATCATTGATCGTGGCTCTAAAACAGTAATCCTAATGGTGACGTTCCTCCTCTCTGACTGTGTTAACATCTCAGTCCTTCCTCACCTGTTGTGTCCTGCACACCTGTGTTTCATCATCATCACCACCACTGTGAGCTACTCCCTCAGCTACAGGTCGTCACACTAAGAGGCCGTTTACATGTTGCCGGCTATTTTCATAAACGCACATTTCACCGTCTCCGTTTTCAAAAAGATCTTCGTTTACACTTACCCGTGTATATATACACAACAGCATGCCAAACCTGTAGGTGGCAGTGTAACGAGAAGCTCAAACCTTCCATGTATCCATTGTCACCATAGCAACATAGGTCGCACTTTTGACACAGGCGCAAGTTACGGCGCATACTGTGACGTCGGCTGCCTGTAACTCCGTTTTTCTCCGTTTATCTCAGTTTACATGCAAACGCGCAACCGGAGTTTTGCAAAATCTCCACTCTGGCCGGAGTTTTTAGAAAGACTCGTTTTCAGAGGAGAAATCTCCGTTTGCGTGTAAACGAAGGGCACAAACGAAGGAAGATGTCTCCGTTTATCAAAATCACCGTGTACGTGTAAACGGCCTCTTAGACAATGAAGACAGAAGCTTTGCTGTCATCTGTCTCCTCATCACACAGTCAAATCCAAATTGCAAAATCTGTGACGTGTGGAGGAAACACTGATTTAAATCTTTATATACATAGTCATGGTTTTTTTTTCCTGTTATGAAGCAAAACTCTCTGAAACATGTGGAAGATTCAGACACAGTCTGAAACACACTGATTATTATGAGTCTGCAGTTTGAAGGAGCTCAAAGTTTTTAAAAGAAAATCTGACCCCAAACTCCCTGTAAGAAATCTGAATATGAACAATTCCTTCCATGTCAGCAGAAACACAGAACTGTAGAGAGACAAGATAAAGCCTCACGTGTGGACAGTATTCTGCCACTTCAGCATCAATATGATCCATAAAGATAAAGTGTGTTTGATCCAAACTTTATATTTCCAACTCTCTACCAGCCTCCGATGGTTCGCTGAGATGTTTCAGTGGGAGGAGTCTGTGGGAATGAAACCACAACTAACTCAATCATTTCTCACTAAAACAAGGTGCTGCTTGGTGGATCAGATACAACAGATGGTTTATACACTGTGTTTGGGTCCTGAAATATTATTGGATATACACAGTATGACATGGAAATAAACCATCCTCACGTCAGATTTAACAGTGTCCATCTTCTCAGTCTCACTAAGACAAACAGATTTATGACGTTAAATGATGACTGTGTGTCAGTCAGTATTTGTGACAGGATGGATTAATAAATCAGTGTACGTGGAAACCTGTTGATCATCAGACTCATTATCAGCAGCAGCAGCAGCAGCAGCAGCTGGTCTGTTGTGGTGCAGGAGGTTTAAAATCAACATCTAAAGTCATGCAGATTTAATGAGGGTTCATTTAAACAGCAGCAGGAGACAGAAGTTTCCCTGGTGACCTGCAGGAGTTACCGTGCCAACCATGAACCAAAACCTCCCATGATTCACCTCCAGCTGAGTTTCTTTACTACATGTCCATCATCTCTGTCTCCCAAAAAACGAGTCCAAACAGAGGAAACTGGAGGACGTCATTTCAAGGTCAGAAGTTCCTTCTCTCACCTGATTTCTCATTTCCACAGTTTATCTGTCTCAGATTTTATCTTTTCAACACAAACACACAGATGGTCTGTCTGTAGCTGTCTGTCTCTGTGTCTGTGTCTGCAGCTGTCTGTCTCTGTGTCTGTCTGTCTCTGTGTCTTTGTCTGTCTCTGTCTCTGTGTCTATGTCTGTAGCTGTCTGTCTCTGTGTCTGTCTCTGTGTCTTTGTCTGTCTCTGTCTCTGTCTCTGTGTCTATGTCTGTCGCTGTCTGTCTCTGTGTCTGTAGCTTTCTGTCTCTGTGTCTGTCTCTGTGTCTTTGTCTGTCTCTGTCTCTGTGTCTGTGTCTGTAGCTGTCTGTCTCTGTGTCTGTCTCTGTGTCTTTGTCTGTCTCTGTGTCTATGTCTGTAGCTGTCTGTCTCTGTGTCTGTCTCTGTGTCTTTGTCTGTCTCTGTCTCTGTGTCTTTGTCTGTAGCTGTCTCTGTCTCTGTGTCTGTCTCTGTGTCTGCAGCTGTCTGTCTCTGTCTCTGTCTGTCTCTGTGTCTTTGTCTGTCTCTGTCTCTGTGTCTATGTCTGTAGCTGTCTGTCTCTGTGTCTGTAGCTGTCTATCTCTGTGTCTGTCTCTGTGTCTGTAGTTGTCTGTCTCTGTGTCTGTAGCTGTCTCTGTGTCTGTAGCTGTCTGTCTCTGTGTCTGTAGCTGTCTCTGTGTCTGTAACTGTCTGTCTCTGTCTCTGTATTTGTCTCTGTGTCTGTAGCTGTCTCTGTGTGTGTCTCTGTGTCTGTAGCAGTCTGTCTCTGTGTCTGTCTCTGTGTCTGTAGCTGTCTGTCTCTGTGTCTGTAACTGTCTGTCTCTGTCTCTGTGTTTGTCTCTGTGTCTGTAGCTGTCTGTCTCTGTGTCTGTCTCTGTGTCTGTCTCTGTGTCTGTAGCTGTCTCTGTGTTTGTCTCTGTGTCTGTAGCTGTCTGTTTCTGTTTCTGTGTCTGTCTCTGTGTCTGTAGCTGTCTCTGTGTTTGTCTCTGTGTCTGTAGCTGTCTGTTTCTGCCTCTGTGTCTGTCTCTGTGTCTGTAGCTGTCTCTGTGTTTGTCTCTGTGTCTGTAGCTGTCTGTCTCTGTGTCTGTAGCTGTCTGTCTCTGTCTCTGTGTCTGTCTCTGTGTCTGTAGCTGTCTACCTCTGTCTCTGTGTCTGTCTCTGTGTCTGTAGCTGTCTGTCTCTGTCTCTGTGTTTGTCTCTGTGTTTGTCTCTGTGTCTGTAGCTGTCTGTCTATGTCTATGTCTGTCTGTGATCCATCAGTGTCCCTGAGACATGCAGCAGAGCCCCTGAGGTCATTTACAGAAGCATGGAGTCCTTGCAGCCGGAGCTGGATGCATATTTCCCTCATAAACACGCGGCACCATTAGCATACTCGTATTACTCCTTCTTTTATTCACGTCTCATTTTGGCTTCACAGATAGCAGCTGAATTACAAATGAGTCCTGCGCACCTATGAATGCATGAAACATACATATGCACATGCTTTGTTCAGATGGGAATACACACACACGCACACACACACACGTATGCAAACAGCCATCAATAAGTAATTACACTGCTACAGGATTTTTTTTGAGCACGAGCCCATAATTCAATCCAGCCTTCCTACCGTGCTGCCTGCTCTGTGTACAAATGTGAAGTCTCATAAAAAGCGATCGTTCTGAGACACGAGCTGCATGGACAAAGTGTCTGCGGCTCCTCTGGGCCAGCTGACGGATAAACAACCCAAAGAGTTGAGTTCCATGGCAATCTGACGGTCTCAATCAGATTCACAACTAACATCCAATCTCCATCTGATCAAAGACTTTTTTGTCCCTTAAACGTCTGCAGGTCATTACACATTCTGTCTCCGTCCCCGGCTTGATAAACAATCAGAGGCTGCAGCTGATGGTGGGAATGACAAACGCTCTGTGTGTTTGTGTGTGTGTGTGTGTGTGTGTGTGTGTGTGTCTGTGTGTGCAGGTGAAACTGTGGTTGGCTGTTAGCTGGTTGGTAACCTGCTGCAGTCTGTGGGCTGCTCAGATCTTCAGCTGAGTCAGTTGGTTGTCTGTTTTATTGGTAGAGTTGTCAGCAGAGCAGATTGTTGACTACCGGTTGTGTCCCTGACTATTTTAAAACTGCTTGTGTGTCCTCACTATTGAAAAAACCTGGGCTGGATCCTTCCATCCTTCACAACTACAGACCAGTTTCCAAGTTACCTTTTTTATCGAAAATTTTAGAAAAAATCGTGTCCTCTCAGTTTTTAACAGCTCTGGAGGATAACTGTATTTTTGAAAAATTTCAATCTGGTTTTAGAAAGTATCACAGCACTGAAACGGCACTTCTCAAAGTGACCAATGATCTTTTAATGGCAGCTGACGATGGTATGTGCTCAGTTTTAGTACTTCTGGACCTCAGTGCCGCCTTTGACACAATCGACCACAGCATTCTTTTAAATAGTCTAAGGCACTGGGTGGGGATCTCAGGTACAGTTTTAGAGTGTTTTTTTTTATCTTACCTTACAAACAGAAGGCTTTGTGTTGCAGGAAACAACCACATGTCCTCATTTGTTCCACTTAAGTACGGTGTGCCCCAGGGGTCAGTCCGATTTTATTTTCTATATACATGCTTCCCCTGGGGCACATAATACAAAGACATGGGCTTCACTTCCATTTTTATGCAGATGATACACAGCTGTATCTACCAGTTAAAACCACTGATCCTGGGATGTTGGGTGCTATGAAAAATTGTATTGTGGATATAAAAAACTGGATGTCGGAGAATTTCCTCCAGTTGAATGGGGCAAAAACTGAGGTATTGGTTACTGGATCGCAGCACAGTCAGGATCAACTGATGCCGTCTATTGGGTCCCTAGCGGAATACGTCAAGCCCATTGCAAGGAACCTCGGCATCAATATCACACCACAAAATTAGTGCAATCTTGTTTTTATCAGCTCAGAAATATTTCAAAGATCCGTTCCATTGTAACTGTCAAAGACACTGAGACCATTTTGCATGCTTTTATTTTTTCATTCATTTTCGATTTTTGTAACAGCCTTTTTACCTGTTTAAGTCAGAAATCCCTGGACAGACTACAAATGGTGCAGAACTGCTGCGAGGCTTTTAACCAGAACTAAAAAACACGATCAAATCACATCACATCAATTTTAGCATCTCTACATTGGCTGCCAGTATGTTTTAGAATTGATTGATTTTATTGATCACTTTCAAATGTCTCAACGGTCTCTGTCCTAGTTATATCACCAACCTTTTAACATCATATGCGCCTACTCGCACTTTACGTTCCTCAGGCAAAGGCCTTTTATTGAAAACTGAGGGGGACAGAGCATTTTCAATCAATCAATCAATCAATCAATTTTATTTATAAAGCCCAATATCACAAATCACAATTTGCCTCACAGGGCTTTACAGCATACGACATCCCTCTGTCCTTAAGACCCTCACAGCGGATAAGGAAAAACTCCCCAAAAAAACCCCTTTAACGGGGGAAAAAAAACGGTAGAAACCTCAGGAAGAGCAACTGAGGAGGGATCCCTCTTCCAGGACGGACAGACGTGCAATAGATGTCGTACAGAACAGATCAACATTATAAATTAACAGTAATCCATATGACACAGGGAGAGAGAGAGAGAGAGAGAGAGAGAGAGAGAGAGAGAGAGAGAGAGAGCGAGAGAGAGATATGCAGGTAATGACAGTATCTTACAACAACATTAATGGAAGTAATAATATTATAGTTATAGTTCTGGTTACTGCGGTACAATATGTTGAAAGTATGTATTAATACCTGGCAGTATACATGTCTGACAATAATCATATGTGTATAATAACAGAAGAAGTATGACTAATGACTAATGATGGCAGCAGCAGCAGGAGGCATCTGGCGGGACCACGGCAGCAGCACAACCACACACGTCACGCTGTCCAGGCACCGCTGTGATATGAGTTAATCTGAGAGACAGTGGAGCACAAAGGCTCCGGAGAAGAAGCCGAGTTAGTGACATCCAGAAGGGCCGGGTTAGCTAGATGCAGTAATAGGATACGAGTGAGAGAGAGAGAGAGAGATAGAAGGAGAGAAGGGGCCCGGTGTATTATAGGGGGTCCTCCGGCAGACTAGGCCTAAGTCAGCCTAACTAAGGGCTGGTACAGGACAAGCCTGAGCCAGCCCTAACTATAAGCTTTATCAAAGAGGAAAGTCTTAAGTCTAGTCTTAAATGTGGAGACGGTGTCTGCCTCCCGGACCGTAACAGGAAGATGATTCCACAGGAGAGGAGCCTGATAGCTAAAGGCTCTGGCTCCTGATCTACTTTTGGAGACTTTAGGGACCACGAGTAACCCTGCGTTCTCAGAGCGCAGTGTTCTGGTGGGATAATATGGCACTATGAGCTCTCTAAGATATGATGGAGCTTGACCATTTAGAGCTTTATAAGTTAACAGTAGGATTTTAAATTCAATTCTGGATTTTACAGGGAGCCAGTGCAGAGAAGCTAAAACAGGAGAGATATGATCGCGTTTCTTAGTTCCTGTTAGTACACGTGCTGCTGCATTCTGAATTAGCTGGAGAGTTTTAAGGACTTACTAGAGCTACCTGATAATAGAGAGTTACAATAATCCAGCCTTGAGGTAACAAAAGCATGGACCAATTTTTCTGCATCTTTCCGGGTCAGGATAGGCCTAATTTTCGCAATATTACGCAGATGAAAAAATGCAGTCCGTGAGGTTTGCTTTAAATGAGAATTAAAAGACAAATCTTGATCAAATGTTACTCCGAGGTTTCTTACGGTAGTGGCAGGGGCCAGAGCAATGCCATCTAGAGAAACTATGTCATCAGATAAAGAGTCTCTGAGTTGTTTGGGGCCAAGAACAATAACTTCAGTTTTGTCTGAATTTAACATCAGGAAATTGGTGCTCATCCAAGTTTTTATGTCTTTAAGGCAATTATGGAGTTTAGTTAATTGATTGCTTTCTTCTGGCTTCATTGATAAATACAACTGAGTATCATCCGCATAACAATGGAAATTTATAGAGTGATTTCTAATGATGTTACCTAACGGAAGCATATATAGAGTAAACAGGATTGGTCCGAGCACAGAACTCATGAACTCCAAAACAAACTTTAGTACGTAAGGATGGTTCATTGCGAACGACAACAAATTGAAAACGATCAGATAAATAAGATTTAAACCAGCTTAGTGCTGAACCTTTTAAGCCAATTAAGTGATCCAGTCTCTGCAGCAGAATTTGATGGTCAATTGTGTCAAACGCCGCACTAAGATCTAATAAAACAAGTACAGAGACGAGTCCTTTGTCTGAAGCAATCAGAAGGTCATTTGTAATTTTAACTAGAGCTGTCTCAGTGCTATGATGCACTCTAAATCCTGACTGAAATTCCTCAAATAAATTATTATCCTGGAGAAAATCACACAGCTGGTCTGCGACTACTTTCTCAAGGATCTTTGACATAAAGGGAAGATTAGATATTGGTCTATAGTTGGCTAACACCTCTGGATCCAGGGTGGGCTTTTTTAGTAGAGGTTTAATTACAGCTACCTTAAAAGACTGTGGTACATAGCCTGTTAATAGGATATATTGATCATATCTAATATATGAGTGTTAACTATAGGTAAGACCTCCTTAAGTAGCCTAGTTGGGATGGGGTCTAAGAGACACGTTGATGATTTGGATGAAGAAATCACTGCAGTCAATTCTTGAAGAGAAATTGGGGAGAAGCAATCTAAATATATATTAGATTTTACAGCTGTGTTTGAGGTTAGATAGGTACTATCTGAGGGCAGGAGGTCATGAATTTTGCCTCTAATAGTTAGAATTTTGTCATTAAAAAAGCTCATAAAATCATTACTGCTAAGGGCTAAGGGAATACAAGGCTCAATAGAGCTCTGACTCTCAGTCAGCCTGGCTACAGTGCTGAAAAGAAACCTGGGGTTGTTCTTATTGTCTTCTATTAGAGCTGAGTAATAGTTTGCTCTGGCATTGCGGAGGCCCTCTTATAAGTTTTGAGACTGTCTGTCCAGATTAAACGAGATTCTTCCAGTTTGGTTAATCGCCAATTCCTTTCAAATTTTCGCGATATTTGTTTTAACTTACGGGTTTGAGAGTTATACCAAGGAGCGAACTTTCTTTGCTTTTTTAACTTCTTTTTAAGAGGAGCTACAGAGTCGAGCGTTGTTCGAGCGAGCCTACGGTGCTATCAACAAAATGATCAATTCGAGAGGTTAAAGTCGGCACGGGAAACCTCTGTTACTGAAGGTATTGGTATTGAATTTAACGACGGAAGTAATCTTTTCCTTAAGTTTTGCGACAGCACTATCTGATAAACATCTAGTATAGTAACTGTTGCTGAGTGGCGTGTAATCGAGTAAAAAGAAATCAAAAGTAATCAGATAATGATCCGATAGCGAGGATTCTGTGGAAAGACTTTAGGTTATCAATTTCAATTCCATACGTCAGAACTAGATCAAGGGTATGGTTAAAACAATGAGTAGGTTCATGTACACCCTGACTGAAGCCAATGGAGTCTAATAATGAGATAAACGCGTAGCCAGGAGTCATTATCAACGCCGACATGAATGTTAAAAGCGCCTACAATAATAACTTTCTCTGATTTAAGAACTAAACTGGAGAAAAACTCTGAGAATTCAGATAAAAATTCAGAATACGGGCCAGGAGCACGGTACACTATAACAAATAAAAGTGGCTGCGAGGTTTTCCAGGTCGGATGTAAAAGACTAAGAACGAGGCTTTCAAATGAATTATAATCTAGTTTAGGTTTAGGACTGATTAACAGACTAGAGTTAAAAATGGCTGCAACTACCCCTCCTCGGCCGCTGCCTCGAGGAATGTGGGTATTATTATGACTGGGAGGAGTGGACTCATTTAGACTGACATATTCATCTTGACACAGCCAGGTTTCAGTGAGACTGAGTAAATCAATATGATTATCTGATGTTAATTCGTTTACTAACACTGCTTTAGACGATAGAGACCTGATATTTAACAGTCCGCATTTAATTCTCCTGTTTTGTCTTTCTGTCACAGAAGAGGTTTTAATTTTTATGAGGTTGTTATGCACAACTCCTCTTTGTTTAATTTTAGATTTAGATAATTTAGGCGGTCGGGGGACAGACACCGTTTGTATAAAACTATTAAAACTATGGCTGGGTAACTGAACTAGAAGCTCAGAGAAGCGTTTAGGACTGCGACTCTGAGTCCTGATCTCAACTCTGGGTTGTCAGGGATTTAAATTACTAATAAAGTTTGCCAGGTTCCTAGAAATGAGAGCAGCTCCATCCAAAGTGGGATGAATGCCGTCTCTCCTAATAAGACCAGGTTTTCCCTAGAAAGTTTGCCAATTATTAACAAAACCCACATCGTTTGCTGGACACCACCTGGACAGCCAGCGGTTAAATGATGACATGCGGCTAAACATGTCATCACTGGTCAGATTTGGGAGGGGTCCACAGAAAACTACGGAGTCCGACATCGTTTTTGCATATTCACACACCGAAGCAATATTAATTTTAGTGACCTCCGATTGGCGTAACCGGGTGTCATTGACGCCGACGTGAATAACAATCTTACTGAATCTACGTTTAGCTTTAGCCAGCAGTTTTAAATTTGATTCAATGTCGCCCGCTCTGGCCCCAGGGATACATTTGACTATGGCCGCTGGTGTTGCTAACTTCACGTTTCTCAGAATAGAGCTGCCAATAACCAGAGTTTTATCCAGCGGGTGTGTCGCTGAGTGGGGAAAAGCGGTTGGAAACGTGAACAGGCTGGTGGTGAGCCGTGGGCTTCGCTTGAGCTGTGCTTCTGGCGAATCAGAACCCAACCTCCCGGCTGAACGGAGTTACCGGAGGACAGTTAGCCACAGGGGACTGGCTAACTACCGCAGCTGCTGAATGGTTTTCCATGGTGCGGAGCCGCGCTTCTAATTCACTAAGCCTCGCCTCCAACGCAGCAAATAAGCTACACTTGTTACAATTACCACTGTCGCTAAAGGAGGCAGAGGCATAACTGAACATTTGACACACCGAGCAACAGAGGGCAGGAGAAGGAGAAGCCATGGCTAAGCTACTGTAGCTACCAAGGCTAAGAGCGTGCAAACAACAGCTAAGAGATTAGCGAGAAAGTCGTAGAAAGGAGGAGAGCTATAGGTGCTTAAACAGAACCAGTGTGGGTTATGACTTGAAGTAGACGTTAAAGCAACTGAGGTGAGAAAGCAGGCAAGTGGAATTCACCAGAGCAGTACAGAGACGCTGTCACAGAAACACCGGAAATGACACAACTCGCTTACCGCAATACGTCAGCACGTCAGCACCAGACCAAAGTGGCTGTGTAAACAGCCACTGGCTGTATTTTCAGCCCGGGCACCAAAACTATGGAACAAATTGCCTGAGGAAATAAGGTTGGCTGATTCAGTGATCTCTTTGAAATCTCTTCTAAAAACACATTTTTACCGAAAAGCCTTTTTTGATTTTTTCCGAGTTGTGTCATTTATTGTTTTCATGCATTGGAATTGTGTACTTTATGTTTTAGTTTTTCTGTAAAGCACTTTGTAACATATGTTTTGAAAAGTGTTATGTAAATGAAGGTTATTATTATATTATTATTATTGGTTCATAGATATAAACGTAGATGTCTCCAGTGAAACAGAATAAACTCCAGTGAGACAGAATAAATTCTAGTGAAACAGAATCAACTCCAGTGAAACAGAATCAACTCCAGTGAAACAGAATCAAGTCCAGTGTAACAGAATCAACTCCAGTAAAAGAGAATAAATTCCAGTGTAACAGAATAAATTCCAGTGAAACAGAATACATTCCAGTGTAACAGAATCAACTCCAGTGAAATAGAATCGACTCCAGTGTAACAGAATAAATTCCAGTGTAACAGAATAAATTCCAGTGAAACAGAATCAAGTCCAGTGAAACAGAATCAAGTCCAGTGTAACAGAATAAATTCCAGTGAAACAGAATACATTCCAGTGTAACAGAATCAACTCCAGTGAAACAGAATAAATTCCAGTGAAACAGAATACATTCCAGTGTAACAGAATCAACTCCAGTAAAACAGAATCGACTCCAGTGTAACAGAATACATTCCAGTGTAACAGAATAAATTCCAGTGAAACAGAATCAAGTCCAGTGTAACAGAATCATGCCCAGTGTAACAGAATAAATTCCAGTGAAACAGAATAAACTCCAGTGAAACAGAATCGACTCCAGTGTAACAGAATAAATTCCAGTGTAACAGAATAAATTCCAGTGTAACAGAATAAATTCCAGTGAAACAGAATCAAGTCCAGTGTAACAGAATCAAGTCCAGTGTAACAGAATCATGTCCAGTGTAACAGAATAAATTCCAGTGAAACAGAATACATTCCAGTGTAACAGAATCAACTCCAGTGAAACAGAATAAATTCCAGTGAAACAGAATACATTCCAGTGTAACAGAATCAAATCCAGTAAAACAGAATCGACTCCAGTGTAACAGAATACATTCCAGTGTAACAGAATAAATTCCAGTGAAACAGAATCAAGTCCAGTGTAAAAGAATCATGCCCAGTGTAACAGAATAAATTCCAGTGAAACAGAATAAACTCCAGTGAAACAGAATCGACTCCAGTGTAACAGAATAAATTCCAGTGTAACAGAATAAACCCCAGTGAAACAGAATCAACTCCAGTGAAACAGAATCAAGTCCAGTGAAACAGAATCAAGTCCAGTGTAACAGAATAAATTCCAGTGTAACAGAATCAACTCCAGTGAAACAGAATAAATTCCAGTGTAACAGAATAAATTCCAGTGAAACAGAATCAACTCCAGTGTAACAGAATCAAGTCCAGTGAAACAGAATCAAGTCCAGTGTAACAGAATCAACTCCAGTGAAACAGAATAAATTCCAGTGTAACAGAATAAATTCCAGTGAAACAGAATAAACTCCAGTGAAACAGAATCAATTCCAGTGAAACAGAATAAATTCCAGTGTAACAGAATAAACCCCAGTGAAACAGAATAAACTCCAGTGTAACAGAATCAACTCCGGTGAAACAGAATAAATTCCAGTGAAACAGAATAAATTCCAGTGAAACAGGAAACCTCACTCAGTCAGCTCTACTCGGTCAGAAGAGACTTCATCAAACTTTTAGGACATACAAATTTAGGATCACGCTCAATGAGCCTGAAGTATGAAGATGAAGGAGGAGATGAAGATGGATTCACATGCTGTTTGATCGTGTGTCTGATCTGGAGTCAGTAGACAGTAAAGTGTGATGCTCCTGCAGTCTCTTACAGGGAGGTGTGAATGGCAGACTAATTGGAGGGCTGATGAGCTTCCTGCCTGGTTGGTTGTCCGGTTCCTGTTCTCGTCAGAGATGATGAACCTTGTTTGGAGACAAGAGTCTGGCAGCTCTCTGAGTAACAGCACAACCTGATGTCTCTCAAGTGTCTGAACCCGAGTCTTTCGTTTCAGCCTTCCTCTCTGATGTCTCCATGGAAGTGATATTTGATCAGTTTGTGTATTTACTCTGGTGACTCAGAGTCACTCCAACGAGCCGAGCTGAATGTCTGACTATGACTCAGGATATCTCTGCTTTCTTAGATCTGTGTAGAAGATGTTAGAAAACTTCCGTCAGACACTGAGTAAAGGGCTGAAAGTCTGATTTAAGGAGTGATTTAAATACTCATTCAAAAATATGATGCCTTTAAATTTTTGTTAACCCCAGTAACTCCACTATCACAGCCTTTCAGGGTACATGGGATATGTATGAATTTGAAGCATTACTTTTTGTAGGAAAACGTATGAACAGTTAGTGACAACAGTCTGCAGGGCTACAGTCAACAATCTTAAAGTCAGACATCAGCAGTGTTTCCATGCCAACAATACACAGACTGGATTAAAACAAACACCTGAACATGAGTTCACAATTCGTCGTTTTAAACTCTGTATGATATTATTACTGTAATATTTGTATCATGTTTTTATCTTAAACACATGTGATAAAGTTTAGTAATTATCCATGAGCTAAAACTTCTAATATCACATCACTGTAGAATCTGTGTTTTTGCTGTTAATGTAAAGCACTTTGTGATTTTGTGTCTGTGAAAGGTGCAAAATAAATAAACTTTACTTATTTACTTACTACAATATTCTCAGGTAGCCAAAATGCTGTGGCCCAGCATCGGCCTAAACTCAACGGGCCAAAGGAAATACGTTGGGCTGTGTGAAGTTTCCAGCTGGGTTTGTACCACCAAAACTAAAACCAGGTATTTGAAGCTAAGACCGAATCTCTTCCTAAACATAACCACACATTCACCACAGTGTTGTTGAAACATGTCCGCTGCAAAATAATGTACAAATGTAATATATCTGTGGATTGTAGAAATGTAAAAAAAAAACCAAAACATTAAATCTGGTGACAGTTTTTTTCTATCAAATGAGCTTTGCAGGACAGAGCCTGAGACCAAAGATTTTCAATGACAATGACTGTGATTCTGCATATGATAAAAAATAACTTTAAACACGAAAATCAGTTTTATGTGACATCAGTATGACACCACAGAGAAACAAGAGGCTCTGTGAGACATTTATCCACACAGTGATCCTCAAACAGCAACTGAGAGTAATGATGGAACTGTAAACCTGCTGTTACCACATGGGACCATCGACATGTTGTTGATCCTGAAAATCAACAATAAAGTTCTAAAAACCTAAATGAATCTGTAACTGATGGCCCATCCTGTCACTGGTGACATCAGTTTAAGCTTCAGCCTTGAATACTGTAGCTCAGTATGAACATGATGTCCTGAAGATGATCCCTCCATAATCACAAACACTTTACTGTCATTCAGAGGAAACTCTTCAGCCTCAAACTTCAGAGGTTAAAGTTGTAAGTCAGGTTGTAATATCCTGAATTAAAACACAGTATGTGCTAAACCCTGAATGATAAAATTTTATTTGGGTTTCTTTGCCTCTGAGCTGACGGTCTGATCTGAAGGGATTTCATTTAACAGTGGACGACAGCAGTAAGAGCAGAATAGCTTTATTAAAAGGGTCAACGCTCACCCTCAGAGACAGCAGTGCTAAAATCTGAAAAATTAACTCAGCAGTGAGTCTTTATTACATTTTCACTTTATCTGACTTTAACCTCGAGGCCTGAGCTTTCATCTGACGGGTTTCAGCTTTGTGCGTCTCCTGGATCTGTGCTCATCTCGCCTCCATCAGGTGACGGTGGCCTCGTTTCCTCTCACTCAGCCTCAGGTCTCCCCGCAGCCACAAACATTATTTCCCCATTTGCATGCTTTAACCCCGCCAGCCCACGACGGATTAAGTGTGTATCCGGGTCACATCCTGGAGGACACAAATAGAGTGAAGTGCTGACACAAAGTATTCGTGTCTGCGAGCGTTAGCAGAGGCCCCCAGGTTGGCTGCAGATGAGGCCCTGGGCCCCTGTATAGGGAGACAAGCAGGTTGTGGAAAGTTAACGAGAGGTTAAACGGGACATATTTGGACCGACTTACATCACCTGTCCCAGCAGACCTGGCCCATGACACAAAGCATCGTCTGGCCTCTGCGACCGTGGACACAAAGACCTCCGCTCCACTTTCACTCTCAGAGAGCTGCAGCTGAACTCAGCAGCCACCGTATGTTCACGTCAGAGGAGGGAGGACGGTTTCACAACACACAAGTTTATATCTGCACCGTGCTCTAAAAATACACAAGACGCTCATTAATAAATCTCAGAGATGACAGGATGAGGCAGAGCTCTGAGGTCACTGCTGCAGGTTGTGACTCTTGGTCCCAACAAAACCACAACTCAACGGCCACAATAAAGGTTGGCATCGTACATTTATGAAAACCACCTACAAACACACACACACACACACACACACACACACACACCTTTATTAATTCAAGCATTCATTCAAGTATTGACTCATTCAGCAATTCATTCAGTTCAGATCACTCATCCATTCATTCATTTAATCAGTCACTCCTCAGTTCACTCAGTCATACATCCTCTACCTCAGTCACCCAGATGGCAAATTCACTCCTTCACTGATTCACTGATTCATAGTCTTGTTAACCCTCTCATTTGTTGTCCTGTGTGTCTGAGTCTGAGTTCTGCTGCGTTTACAGTTAAACAGGCTGCAGAGCTCCATCACTTACTGTGTGTGTGTGTGTGTGTGTGAACAGCTTGCCTCGTCTCTTTTGTTCCTGATTATCTAATGAAGAAAATGGAGCGCACTGAGAGCAGCTTCACACAGACAGAATCATTCCTCCATCTGAAGCCTCATGTTCAGATGTGTTATCACCATCAGTCTGAATCAGGACGCCACGTTTAACCACCAAAACCAAACCGTCCAATCAGCCTGTCTCTACATCAACACAAACCGTCAACATCTGACGACATCACATCCACGTCCAGCACGTAGCACCTAAAAAAGGTTCATGCTCGTATTTCTGGTTCTCACCAGAACATGTTTTATTTTTTGGTTTATTGGTTTCATTTAATGATCAAAAACACCTGGACTCACCGTCTGTCTGAGACACTGTGTTTTAGTGTCTGTCTCTTGAAGTCCCGCTCCCACAAACCCCAGTCTGCTCTGATTGGTCAACGTCCCCTGGTCGTTTGTATCTGATCAGCATTGCAGCTGGGAAATAAGTGTAACAGTGTACAGTTGCACTTTGTACCATCAAGAAACAGAAGACAGTTGCTGAAGACAACCTGTTACAGAAGACATGTTACAGACAACATGTTACAGAAGACATTTTACAGAAAACATGTTACAGAAAACATGTCACAGACAATATGTTACAGAAAATATGTCACATAAGACATGTTAGAGAAGCCATGATACAGAAAACATGTCACAGAAGACAGTTTCTGAAGACAACCTGTTACAGAAGACATGTTACAGTCAACATTTTACAGAACACATGTCACAGACAACATGTTACATAAAACATGTCACAGAAGACATGTTACAGAAGACATGTCACAGAATAGAGTTTCTGAAGACAGCCTGTTACACAAGACATGTTACAGACATGTTACAGAAGACATTTTACAGAAAATATGTTACATAAGACGTCACAGACAACATGTTACAGAAAACATGTCACAGAAGACATGTCACAGAAGACATGTTACAGAAAATATGTTACAGAAGACATGTCAAAGACAACATGTTACAGAAAACATGTCACAGAAGACGTGTTACAGAAATCATGTCACAGAAGACGTGTTACAGAATACATGTCACAGAAGACGTGTTACAAAAAACATGTCACAGAAGACAGTTTCTGAAGACAACCTGTTACAGAAGACATAGTACAGACAACGTGTTACAGAAGACATTTTACAGAAAACATGTTACAGAACACATGTGACAGACAATATGTTACAGAAAATATGTCACAGAAGACATGTTAGAGAAGCCATGATACAGAAAACATGTCACAGAAGACAGTTTCTGAAGACAACCTGTTACAGAAGACATGTTACAGTCAACATTTTACAGAACACATGTCACAGACAACATGTTACATAAAACATGTCACAGAAGACATGTTACAGAAGACATGTCACAGAATAGAGTTTCTGAAGACAGCCTGTTACACAAGACATGTTACAGACATGTTACAGAAGACATTTTACAGAAAATATGTTACATAAGACGTCACAGACAACATGTTACAGAAAACATGTCACAGAAGACATGTCACAGAAGACATGTTACAGAAAACATGTTACAGAAGACATGTCAAAGACAACATGTTACAGAAAACATGTCACAGAAGACATGTTACAGAAGCCATGTCACAGAAGACGTGTTACAGAAAACATGTCACAGAAGACATGTTACAGAAAACATGTCACAGAAGACATGTTACAGAAGACATGTCACAGACAACATGTTACATAAAACATGTCACAGAAGACAGTTTCTGAAGACAGTCTGTTACAGAAGACATGTCACAGAATACAGTTTCTGAAGACAGCCTGTTACACAAGACATGTCACAGAAGACATGTTACAGAAGCCATGTTACAGAAAACATGTTACAGAAGACATGTCAAAGACAACATGTTACAGAAAACATGTCACAGAAGCCATGTCACAGAAGACATGTTACAGAAGACATGTCACAGACAACATGTTACAGAAAACATGGCACAGAAGACATGTCACAGAAGACATGTTACAGAAAACATGTTACAGAAGACATGTCAAAGACAACATGTTACAGAAAACATGTCACAGAAGACATGTCACAGAAGACAGTTTCTGAAGACAGTCTGTAACAGACAACAATGTTACAGAAGACATGTCACAGACAATATGTTACAGAAAATATGTCACAGAAGCCATGATACAGAAAACATGTCACAGAAGACAGTTTCTGAAGACAACCTGTTACAGAAGACATCTTACAGTCAACATTTTACAGAACACATGTCACAGACAACATGTTACATAAAACATGTCACAGGAGACATGTTACAGAAGACATGTCACAGACAACATGTTACACAAAACATGTCACAGAAGACATGTTACAGAATACATGTCACAGAAGACAGTTTCTGAAGACAGTCTGTTACAGAAGACATGTCACAGAATACAGTTTCTGAAGACAGCCTGTTACACAAGACATGTTACTGACATATTACAGAAGACATTTTACAGAAAATATGTTACATAAGACGTCACAGACAACATGTTACAGAAGACATGTCACAGAAGACATGTCACATAAGACATGTCACAGAAGACATGTTACAGAAAACATGTTACAGACATTATGTTACATAAAACATGTCACAGAAGACATGTTACAGAAAACATGTCACAGAAGACATGTTACAGAAGACATGTCGCAGACAACATGTTACAGAAAACATGTCACAGAAGACATGTTACAGAAGACATGTCACAGAAGACATGTTACAGAAGACATGTCGCAGACAACATGTTACAGAAAACATGTCACAGAAAACATGTTACAGAAGACATGTCAAAGGCAACATGTCACAGAAGACATGTTACAGAAAACATGTCACAGAAGACAGTTTCTGAAGACAACCTGTTACAGAAGACATCTTACAGTCAACATTTTACAAAACACATGTCACAGACAACATGTTACATAAAACATGTCACAGAAGACATGTCACAGACAACATGTTACACAAAACATGTCACAGAAGACATGTTACAGAATACATGTCACAGAAGACAGTTTCTGAAGACAGTCTGTTACAGAAGACATGTCGCAGACAACATGTTACAGAAAACATGTCACAGAAGACGTGTTACAGAAGACATGTCACGGAAGACATGTTACAGAAGCCATGTTACAGAAAACATGTCACAGAAGACATGTTACAGAAAACATGTCACAGAAGACGTGTTACAAAAAACATGTCACAGAAGACAGTTTCTGAAGACAGCCTGTTACAGAAGACATGTCACAGAATACAGTTTCTGAAGACAGCCTGTTACACAAGACATGTTACAGACATGTTACGGAAGACATTTTACAGAAAATATGTTACATAAGACATCACAGACAACATGTTACAGAAGACATGTCACAGAAGACATGTTACAGAAGACATGTCACAGAAGACATGTTACAGAAAACATGTTACATAAGACATGTCACAGAAGACAGTTTCTGAAGACAGCCTGTTTCAGAAGACATGTTACAGACAACATGTTGCAGAAGACATGTCACAGAATACAGTTTCCGAAGACAGCCTGTTACAGAAGACATGTTACAGACAACATGTCACAAAAGACATTTTACAGAAAACATCACAGAAGACGTGTTACAGATGACATGTCACAGAAGACATGTTACGGAAAACATGCTACAGAAGAATGTCACAGACAACATGTTACAGAAAACGTCACAGAAGACGTGTTACAGATGACATGTCACAGAAGACATGTTACAGAAAACATGTTACAGAAGAAATGTCACAGACAACATGTTACAGAAAACATGTCACAGAAGACATTTTACAGAAAACCTGTTACATTACATTTTACAGAAGACATGTTACAGACATCATGTTACAGAAGAATGTCACAGACAACATGTTACAGAAAACATGTCACCGAAAACGTCACAGAAGACAGTTTCTGAAGACAACCTGTTACAGAAGACCTGTTACAGACATCATGCTACAGAAGAATGTCACAGACAACATGTTACAAAAGACATGTCACAGACAACATGTTACAGAAAAACATGTCACAGAAGATGTGTTACAGACGACTTGTTAGAGAAGACATGTTACAGTCGACATGTTACAGAAGACATGTTACAGACAACATGTTACAGATGACATGTCACAGAAGACATGTTACAGATGACATGTCACAGAAGACATGATACAGAAATCAAATCAAAATCAAATCAACTTTATTTATATGACCAGTGTATGTGATGTAATGTTTCCCTGATGTCAGCGTGTAGCTACATGTAGCAGTGTATGTGATGTAATGTTTCCCTGATGTTAGCGTGTAGCTACATGTAGCTAGGTGTGTA
Source organism: Epinephelus fuscoguttatus (assembly GCF_011397635.1). Taxonomy (NCBI): domain Eukaryota; kingdom Metazoa; phylum Chordata; class Actinopteri; order Perciformes; family Serranidae; genus Epinephelus; species Epinephelus fuscoguttatus. Next base: position 398,652 of record NC_064760.1, on the reverse strand, counting down.
ACACCTATAGTAGTGTGCCTGGACCAGAGTACCATTTAAGAACTCCGTCACCAGCTGGTGTCACACACACGTATAAAGAGACCTGGAGACAGCGTTGGAGATGGGTCCGGTTATTTCCTGTGAAAGTTGCTCGGTGGCACATGAAGCCAAAAAGAGATTGACTTCCTGGGTATAAAATTACAAGATCTTCTGCACTGTTGGAGCCATCGCACACACACACACACACACACACACACACTACAGATGTTGTCGGCTGAGCAGCTACTTCCTGTTAACTTGAACAGGGATAAAATGATTTGATTGTGTGGCTCTTTGAGTGTTTTGATTATCAGACCTGGATCAAATCAAAACCCGCCAAAATGATTTCACAGCCTGTGATGTTCCTGTGATGTCAGCTCGTCTCCAGTGAAGACAGAAACAGTATAAAAAGTATTCAGATGGTCTAAAACACGTTTACCACATCATTTAGAGATATGAACATCTGACAGTGTTGATACTGCACATGACAGAAAATCATCACAGGTTCCCTCTGAGTATTTCAACAGTAACAGAGTCGGGTTACAACATACAGTCTGATGATGTCATAAATCAGTATGATGATGTCATAAATCGGTCTGATGATGTCATATATCAGTCTGATGATGTTATAAATCAGTCTGATGATGTCATAAATCTGTGTGATGATGTCATAAATCAGTCTGATGATGTCATAAATCGGTCTGATGATGTCATTAATCTGTATGATGATGTCATAAATCAGTCTGATGAGATGCTTCAGTAGGATTCTGTTCTTTAGTATGACCAATAACTGTATGTCAGCAATCTATAATTAAAGTCAGCGTCCTCTCTCCTTTCCTCCCTCTTTGCTTATATACTTTCTTTTCCTTTTCCTCTTCCCTCTTTCTTCATCTGCACTCTTCTTCCTTTCTCCTCTTCTTCCTCCTTTTCATCCCTCTCTTCCAGCTGTTTCTCTGTTTCCTCTCTGATGTCTCCGTTCTCTGTTTGTCCTCTGTCCCCGTTAGATGTCCTCACTGTCCTGTTGTTGATGATTCTCTCTCTTCTCTCCATCTTGACCTCCTCTCCCTCTGTCTATTTTCCATCTCCCTGGTTGAAATCTCCTCCCTCCCCCCTCCCTCCCTCCCTCCTTCTCTCCTCAATGATGGACCATCTGGTCTGAGCCAGGCATTTTTAATGGCTTCATCACAGGCCGCAGGAAGCTGCTAAACCAAGATCACTGATTGGCTGTGTGTTTTGCCTGCCCCCCGACCCCCAGAATTTGGGTGGTGTTTCTGTGAGTGGTTAAATTTCAGTGTACAGAGACATACAGCTCAGTGTATAGAGACATACAGCTCAGTGTACAGACTCATACAGCTCAGTGTACAGACTCATTCAGCTCAGTGTACAGACATACAGCTCAGTGTACAGAGACATTCAGCTCAGTGTACAGAGACATTCAGCTCAGTGTACAGACATACAGCTCAGTGTACAGAGACATACAGCTCAGTGTACAGAGACATTCAGCTCAGTGTACAGACTCATTCAGCTCAGTGTACAGAGACATACAGCTCAGTGTAGAGACTCATACAGCTCAGTGTACAGAGACATACAGTTCAGTGTACAGAGACATACAGCTCAGTGTATAGAGACATACAGCTCAGTGTACAGAGACATACAGCTCAGTGTATAGAGACATTCAGCTAAGTGTAGAGACTCATACAGCTCAGTGTACAGAGACATACAGCTCAGTGTACAGACTCATACAGCTCAGTGTACAGAGACATACAGCTCAGTGTAGAGAGACATACAGCTCAGTGTATAGAGACATACAGCTCAGTGTAGAGACTCATACAGCTCAGTGTACAGAGACATACAGCTCAGTGTACAGAGACATACAGCTCAGTGTAGAGAGACATACAGCTCAGTGTACAGAGACATTCAGCTCAGTGTACAGAGACATACAGCTCAGTGTAGAGAGACATACAGCTCAGTGTACAGACTCATTCAGCTCAGTGTACAGAGACATACAGCTCAGTGTAGAGAGACATACAGCTCAGTGTATAGAGACATTCAGCTCAGTGTACAGAGACATACAGCTCAGTGTATAGAGACATACAGCTCAGTGTAGAGACTCATACAGCTCAGTGTACAGAGACATACAGCTCAGTGTAGAGAGACATACAGCTCAGTGTATAGAGACATACAGCTCAGTGTAGAGAGACATACAGCTCAGTGTAGAGACTCATACAGCTCAGTGTACAGAGACATACAGCTCAGTGTACAGAGACATACAGCTCAGTGTAGAGAGACATACAGCTCAGTGTATAGAGACATACAGCTCAGTGTAGAGACTCATACAGCTCAGTGTACAGAGACATACAGCTCAGTGTATAGAGACATACAGCTCAGTGTATAGAGACATTCAGCTCAGTGTACAGAGACATACAGCTCAGTGTACAGAGACATACAGCTCAGTGTATAGAGACATTCAGCTCAGTGTACAGAGACATACAGCTCAGTGTACAGAGACATACAGCTCAGTGTAGAGAGACATACAGCTCAGTGTACAGACTCATTCAGCTCAGTGTACAGACATTCAGCTCAGTGTACAGACTCATTCAGCTCAGTGTACAGACTCATTCAGCTCAGTGTACAGAGACATACAGCTCAGTATGCTTTGCTTCTGTGGCCGGTCTGATTAAACATCAGCTGCAGCACGACGCTCTCACTCCCAACAACAAACACCGACTCTTGGTCAGTGGCCGTATCATTCATTCTAAAACACTCAACAAGTATAATGAAGGAGAGTCCGGCCTGTTCCCACTCCAACGTATCTTAATGTAACAGTTCATATGATACCTTAAGAATTTGAGCCACATGAATGACATGGCGTCCGTAACATACAGTTAGGTGATTATTATAAAGTTACAGAGGTTAGCTTTAAGAACAGAAACATGGTGAGGACGAACCTTAACATGACTCACAGTTCACACAGATCTGAACGTGTGACTCCAGGAGAGTCCCATCCACCACCCTGACCTGCCTCCTTACAAACGGTCAGGACTACTTCCTGTTTGCTGCCGTCAGCTCATTGGTCACAGCTAGAACAGAGAACAGTAACAAAACATAATCAAACCAACACTTATTGTTGAAGCAAATAGAACAGAGCACACACAATAATCCCTTCAAGTAATCTATTTTAAAAGACAGTAACTGTATTCAGATTACCACCAATTTAAACTGTAACAGAACAGTGACTCATTATTTTTTAGTTAGCCTATGTAACTGTGTGTGTGTGTGTGTGTGTGTGTGTGTGTGTGTGTGTTCTGCAGCTCAGTGACAGTCAGGTCAATGTGGAGACTTTAATTCACGTCCAAAACATGTTAGTGACTGTTAGAGGATCAATATGTTTAAACTGTGGAGTCAGTAACCCTCTGACATCAGCAGACACACACGAAGATCTCAGTGTCCTCGTCACTGTGTCAACTCCTCCTCAGTACCTTTAATGAAAGGCTGTTGTGATGTCATCGAGCGTACCTGCCTGTCAGAGATACTTGACTGTGAGCTGTGTGTCATCTCTTCACTGCAGGAACACAGCAGTTAGCTAACACATCTTATTAGCTACCTGGAGCTTCCAACAAACATGCAGGTGAGTATTTCTTTTCTATCAGCTGAGCAGAGTGAACTGAAAGTGACCTGCAGCCTCTGTGTGAAGCAGACGAGCTGCTAATGATGAAGGGCAGGACAAAGGAGATAACCACACTTCTAATTAAGGACAATGGCCCTCTGGAGATGGCCGCTGATATCTCTCACTGTACTTTGTTCTGAAGCATGTTCTCAATCAGGGACACAAATTAAAACAGTCTGAGGGCCAGAGTCTCCTTCAGAGTTCACCACACGGCTGTGAAATTAAAAATGAGGGACGACTCCTCACAGCTCAGTCTTCACCAGCTACAACCTCTGTTCAACATCTGCATTGTTTCTATGAGACTGTGGGTCTTTTTACATTTGACATTAACACCACCTGCTGCAGTTTGATCAGGAAATGCTGCAATGTTTCATTAAAAAACAACCACTTGTCATCACACTGTCTCTGCTGGAAACAGCCAGAGGTGGCTGAAATACATCCACACCTGGGGCTGTATTCACAAAGCTTCCTTGTGCTAAGAGTTGCTCCTAGTGACGTCATTCTAAGAAAAAACGTTTTTTTAGAATTTCCCCTTAAAGTTAAGACTAGGTCCTTGTAAAGATAAAAGTTATTCACAGAGCGTCTTCGCACTTAAAGAGCTCCTAAGGTGACAAACTGTTGTAGCAGGAGGAGGACTTTTAAGAGGCATAAGAGTTTCCTAAGCAGAGCATAAAATGGCAGAAATATAAGGAAGACGGAGAAATCCTCTCCAAACGCTGGATGACAGCGAGCTAATGATGCGCTACAGATTAGATCGTGCAGGTATAATGTTTGTGGTCGATCTTGTTAGAGATGTGCTCACACCCCCGCTGAGCACAGCAATGCTATAAAGCCAGAAATGAAAGTGATCACAATGCTACGATATTTGGCAACTGGAAAAATGCAACAGTGCAGCAGTGATGACTTGGGTCTGTCTCAGTCTTCCATCAGCATAGTGATCACACATTTCATTTCATTTCTTTTCCACTGGATGTCCACACCTTGGTGGAGACTCACAAAAGGACATTTCTGGACATTTCCTGTAAAACTCGTCCCAAACACTCAGTGACACAAGACGAACTAATGAACCTGTAAATATCCATCAGACAGAGTGAGACTTTTATATTTCATGTAATTATGAGTGAAAACAGACCTGATAATCTTTGAAACCAACCATAAGACCTCCTTCACACGAGGACTGAGTTACACACACACACACACACACACACACACACACACACACACACATTGTAATATTTACTAAAACACTCCAACACACACACACTCAGATATCAGAGGTGGAAGGTTTCCCCGGGGGTTTCACTGTGTCTCACGTCAGCTGCACATTTTTAGTACGAGCAGGATCAGTGTGACTCAGTGCGTCATTAAAACCATTCACAGGGGACTAACGTGTTACATCATCAGTTTGGCACGAGCAGCGTTCTCCCTCTCTCCTCACCTTCATCTCTTCACCCCCCCCCCCCCTTTAATATTTCTGTTTCCTGATGCCTCCTCCTCCCTCCTCTCCATCCTCTCTTCTTTACCCGTCACTTCCCATCTCTTTTGTTCCTTGCTTTCCTTTCATCCGATTTACCTTCCTCCTCTCCCTCGCTCTCTGGGGACTGATTTTTAGGAATATTCTTCTGTGACTCACTAAAACTATTTACATAGAATGAAATAAAACTTGAGCTGCTGATGCCACAGCATCTCAGCCTCATCTCAGCCTAATCTCTGTCTCATCTCAGCCCCATGTCTGTCTCATCTCAGCCTCATCTCAGCCTAATCTCTGTCTCATCTCAGCCTCATCTCAGCCTAATCTCTGTCTCATCTCAGCCTCATCTCAGCCTCATCTTAGCCCCATCTCAGCCTCATCTCAGCCCCATGTCTGTCTCATCTCAGCCTCATCTCAGCCTCATCTCTGTCTAATCTCTGTCTCATCTCAGCCCCATGTCTGTCTCATCTCAGCCTCATCTCAGCCTCATCTCTGTCTAATCTCAGCCTCATCTCAGCCCCATGTCTGTCTCATCTCAGCCTCATCTCTGTCTAATCTCTGTCTCATCTCAGCCCCATGTCTGTCTCATCTCAGCCTCATGTCTGTCTCATCTCAGCCTCATCTCAGCCTCATCTCTGTCTAATCTCTGTCTCATCTCAGCCCCATGTCTGTCTCATCTCAGCCTCATCTCAGCCTCATCTCTGTCTAATCTCAGCCTCATCTCAGCCCCATGTCTGTCTCATCTCAGCCTCATCTCTGTCTAATCTCTGTCTCATCTCAGCCCCATGTCTGTCTCATCTCAGCCCCATGTCTGTCTCATCTCAGCCTCATGTCTGTCTCATGGCAGCCTCACATCTGTCTCATGTCAGCCTCATGTCTGTCTCATCTCAGCCCCATGTTTGTCTCATCTCAGCCTCATGTCTGTCTCATCTCAGCCCCATCTTAGTCTCATCTCAGTCTAATCTCTGTCTCATCTCAGCCTCATCTCAGTCTAATCTCTGTCTCATCTCAGCCTCATCTCAATCTAATCTCTGTCTCATCTCAGCCTCATCTCAGTCTAATCTCTGTCTCATCTCAGCCTCATGTCTGTCTCATCTCAGCCCCATGTCTGTCTCATCTCAGCCTCATGTCTTTCTCATCTCAGCCCCATGTCTGTCTCATCTCAGCCTCATGTCCGTCTCATCTCAGCCTCATGTCTGTCTCATCTCAGCCCCATGTCTGTCTCATCTCAGCCTCATGTCTGTCTCATCTCAGCCTCATGTCTGTCTCATCTCAGCCCCATGTCTGTCTCATCTCAGTCTCATGTCAGCCTCATGTCTGTCTCATCTCAGCCCCATGTCTGTCTCATCTCAGCCTCATGTCTGTCTCATCTCAGCCCCATGTCTGTCTCATGTTAGTCTCATGTCTGTCTCATCTCAGCCTCATGTCTGTCTCATGTCCGTCTCATCTCAGCCCCATCTTAGTCTCATCTCAGCCTCATGTCTTTCTCATCTCAGCCTCATGTCTGTCTCATCTCAGCCCCATGTCTGTCTCATGTTAGTCTCATGTCTGTCTCATCTCAGTCTACTCTCTGTCTCATGTCAGCCTCATCTCTGTCTCATCTCAGCCTCATCCTAGCCTCATCTCTGTCTCATCTCAGCCTAATCTCAGCCTCATCTCAGTCTAATCTCTGTCTCATCTCAGCCTCATGTCAGCCCCATCTCAGCCTCATGTCTGTCCCATGTCTGTCTCATCTCAGCCTCATGTCTGTCTCATCTCAGCCCCATGTCTGTCTCAACTCAGCCTCATGTCTGTCTCATCTCAGCCTCATGTCTGTCTCATCTCAGCCCCATGTCTGTCTCATGTCAGCCTCATGTCTGTCTCATCTCAGCCCCATGTCTGTCTCATGTCAGCCCCATGTCTGTTTCATCTCAGCCTCATGTCAGCCTCATCTCAGCCTCATGTGATATCTCACTCTCCATGGGATATCTAAAAAATAGCAGCTTTGTGCATTTAGTCCTTCTCAGGGAAGCTCAGGAGTTTAGTGTTGAGTTGAGATTAGAATATATGCAGTTCACATAACCAGAAATTAATACATATAAACGCTTGAAGATCCACTCGTTACTAAAAGTGTGTGTCATATAAAAATTTAAGTGATAGTCAAAGTTGTCACAGTGAAATTTAAGGTGTGCTGATGGATTCACGTCATCAACTCATGCATTGAGTAACATTACAAGTTAACGTTCCACCTTAAAAGTTGCCAGCAGTCGGCCCAGTGAATGAAGTTATTTTTTTTCTCAGAGAGGCAGCAAAACATCCTTTCATTGCACATTTACAGTCTACTAATAAAACTCTTCATGATATGAACAGTAGGGGTGTCCCCGACTAAGAATTTTCATCATCAAATCTGATTTGACAGATTTTTCCTTTAGCCGACTAATTGTCGAATCCAGGGGCGTTTCTTGGGACTGAGAACACTGGGGGCTGAGCCCAGAACCTTATAGGGAAATCTAGGGGATCCTACCTGGGAAAAAAGCTCTATGCTTTCTTGAGCCTTATTGCGTCTTGTCTACAGCCAAATACTGCCAACATGTACTTCAAAATGTGTCAAAATAAAATTATATTATACTGATAGAAACAGGATGATGCACTTATAGACAACACAGGAATTAAAGCCAAAAAAATAAATATTTTGTAAATATTTTGACTGAAGCCAAGTCATATTCCCCCTCAATTTTTAAAAAATGTTAGAGGTTACATAATTTGCGATTTTTAGTTTGCTTTTTTTTTTTTTTTTAACACCAGACCATGTGAAAAAGTTGAGTGATGATGCCTAAGACTATATCAGGAGCCATATTTTCCCCAAAAAATGCACATTACATGAGTCAGTTTAATTTTTGGTATTTTATTTTTCCTTCCTTGCTAAAGTGGCACTCACTGGGCTCAATTATATTGTTTTAATTATGAAATACAAGAGATGGTAGTAAAGAGTTTAAATGTTGCAACAATATATGAGTAGCCTAATCAATAACAACATTGACAAATATCTACATGAATAACTGTATACATGCAGGCAAAATGAGATAGAGGTGCTCGGCAGCGCTCGTCAGCCCTTCGGAAGTCCTCGGGAGATTTATTGTGAAAGCTCAGCTTTCACAATAAAAAAAAAAAACCCACACAGCAAAGTTAGAAGGACATAACAACAGTTACGTAGTTGTGTGCGGTATCTTTGGTAACTTATGTGAGAAAAATATCACTGAATTTATGTGTGGGAAAAGTCGCCAGCCGTACCGAGCCTTCAGGGATTTTCAGCCCGCCTAAGAGCATCTATCACCAGGGAGGACTGTCCCGCAGCTTCGCCGGCACACCCCCCTAACACTACACGTTTCACATAATTTTGAAGGAATAAACAGAATTTAAATTATTCATTTACCTGTTTCTGGTAACGGCTCCCCGGAGACGTGAGCCTCAGCCAAGTCAGCCTCCTTGTTTTTGAAAAAACGTCTTATGTCCATGATCTTTCGTGTTGGTGCTAAAACATCTCCCTCCAGCGCGCCAACAGTTTAGATACCGGAAGAGCCTGGTGACGCGAGGCTATCAGCCAATAAAACACGGATGCTTCACGCAACCTCTCTCTGATTAATCAGTCTCGACGTCATCCTGTGTTGCATTCACTGAAAATGGAAAACTACAACTTCTTTAGTGGCTCGTTAATGTACAGTTATCATTATTTCTTCTGAAATTGAATTATCCGGGGCTTAAGAAAAAATGTTCGGGGCTAAAGCCCCGGATGCCCAGGCCAGGCGACGCCACTGGTCGAATCATGTTGTTTTCCCCCTCATTGATTAATGAGCTCATTTGCGTCAGTTTCCGCTCCAGAGAAAAGAGCTAAAACACCCAAATAAACAAATTTAATTCTTCAGTTGGCATAATAAGATAATAATAATAATAAAAGTAAAAGGGTTATCATTTTATCTTTATCTTTATTCCTTTCACTTCATCAGGGTATGATGCTCTAGGTGAGTGCAGACACGCTGCAGTCGTTTCTGACTCGTCAGAACTTGCCATTTCATTCACAAATAAACATCCAAAAACATCATCAAAAGGTTTAGAAACAGTTTTCCTTCTTTCTGACTTCAAGTTACTTCATTAATCAACTCAGGTTCATACAAGTTCATCCACACGAACTGTGCGTCACCGCTCTCAATAGTTTGGCCACGTTGGAAAAAAAAGTAGCCAAATAAAAAATCAGAGTCTATGAAGAAAACAGTCAGCGGTGAAGTTCGTTTCAAGACACTTCAGGTAAACGAATAATCCTTCAAAAAAATTTGATTTGAGAGCACATACCTCCTTCAAAGTGTTTGTTTATGTGCTCCGCCACCGTAAATCATCACCACATGATTCCCGAGCGCGGCACCGCTGCTGCTCACTGCTCCCTCAGGGGATGGGTCAAATGCAGAGAACAAATTTCACACACTCAGGTGTGTGACAATCAGTGGGACTTTAACTTTAAATCACTGTAGGCCTCGATGCTGCTCTGAAGATCCTGCAGCGCACTCACTCACCTCAGTTTATTTGGATCGAGCAACTGGGTGATTTATTCATGCGTAGTAATGATTATGCCTACTGATTAAACGTATGTGTCATTTTCAATTTTTTATTAACAGAAATTAGGCTGATGTTTGTATCAAAATAGGCTATATATCATGAATTACTAGAAAACAAATACATTCTATGTCAAATCAAGATGTTCAGCAGCAGTAAGCACCCCCATATAGTCAGAATGGTGCGGTCTTGTTTCATAACCACATTTTGCGACGATTCGACGGCGAGACTGGCAGTTGAATCAGACTTCTCCGAATCGAATCACCGAATCATTGACTATTCAAGGTCACCCCTAATGAACAGTGTTTACATGAGCCTCAGAACCAGCCACAGCTCAGCCCAGAGCAGACTGACCAATCAGACTGCAGGGTTTCTAGCTCCACCTTTTAGTACCAGATCTGTGTGCTAGGTAGCCCAACAGAGGGGGGACCAAACATGGGGACGCTGAGGAACGCTTCTGTTGGGACCATCCACAACTTCTCACTGTGGAGACAGAAAAAAAGTGCACAGAACTGAACTGAACCAACCGTACTGCTCAGTGGAAACGGGCTTATCTGTCCTGGTGACTGTTTAAGGATCAGAAACTGATCCTGTAGAATCGTTCTCTTCTGCTGACCGTGTAACATACTGTAAGAACCTTATTTACATTTTACTACACTGACCTCATTCTGTAACGTTTCTCTGTCAGTCCTCCTCCCTTCTTTCTTTCCCTCCATCCCTCCCTCCATCGTTTCTTTCTGTGGGCTCATGAGAAACAGAGAGGGATGTAGAAAGTGGAGCAGAGAGGGAGGAAGGGGTGGAGGAGCGATAAATCATCCTCCACCCTCTGAGTTTGGCTTTTTGTTGTTGCTTTCCTCCGTCGTGATGAATCGCCCTCTTTCCAGAAAAGAACGTATAAAGACAAGAAAATGAAAGTAATAAAATAAAGGAATGAAACAGAAGGCCATTTCAGCCTCTCCCTCTTTCTTTATCAGGAAAAAGAAGGAGAAGAAGAAAACGGTCGTTGGGGCGGGACGGCGGTCTATCTGAGGGATGATGGCATGGAGGGAGGGAGAGAACAGAGAGACGTTTTCTGCTCTTCCTGGGAGTTTATGAGCCGTGAAGAGTTTTCAGGGAAGCTGAAAATATTGCTGCAGTCGTTCATCACACACTTTCAAGGATCCTCCAGTCTCCCCTCTTTCATTTTCATCTCTTGCCCTCCTTTTATAATATCCTCCTCCTCTTCTGTATCCTCTGATATCACTGCTCTGTTTCAGCTATCACACCAACCTGTCTCATTTAGTTAACACGTCTGTAATTACTGCTGATGTGAACGTGTACCACACCTGCAAAATACAATAAATACAAAAGTACTTGACTGTGTTTGTATCAAAGGTGAAAAAAAAACACCTCCAGAGTTTAGTCACAACATCATAAAAAATCCAAATCTGTCAAAAGTTTCTTGTTACTATCGTAATTTGTACATTAATAATAAGATGTACTTAAACTGAAATATATTTATTTAAGTTATTGGGGACTGTCTGTGCTTTAAACAGTGCTGTCAGTGTTAACATGTTAATCGTGATGTGATTAAGGTTCAAACACAGAACTGCTGCTATTTTGTCTCTTCAACTGTGCGTCTGTTCCCAGTATGCTCATTTCATAATCCATCTACATGGATGGTGTGAGAGACGCCTGCAGAGCTGCAGACACTGTTCAAAACCAACTGACTACTAAACTGGTTGTTTCAGTAACTCATCACTGTTTCTCCAGCAGCTTTTGGCTTTAACAGCTTTAACACGTGAGGGTTTTACAGCTGAATAGAGCCATGAAAGTTAGTTATTTTTTACTGAGATGTCTATGTGTTTCCAGCCGGGCTAGTGATACCTATCCCCGCAGGAAATACAGGACCACATGTTAACCACAGTGCTGTTGAAACATAATGTTTCCACTACATAATAATGTACGCATGTCTCTGCGTCCACCTGAGAAAACTGGAGTCAGCTGATTGTCCTGAGGGAAACTGTCCTCCAGCCAAAGGTAAAATATTTATTATTGAACATGTTTAAGCCCTTAAATCTCCGTCATTATGCCAAACAGGAAGAACTGCTGGGTTAATGTGATTAGATCGGCGAGGCTCTGCTCTCCATCAGGCCGCCTGCTTTTAACTGAAAGTCAAGATTACGAGCTTCTTGATGACATCAAATACGCCATGCTCGCTAACAGGATAATGGAGATAATAGGAGGCTTAAGGCTCCCCAATTTTAAATGGTAATGTGACACAGCGCTGGGAACAAAACAGCACTTCAGGTGGAAATGTGTCAGCGAACAGAGAAGTGCCTCCAGCTCAGATATCAAACCTCAGCCAAGAGATGAAGGAGGAGACCTCTGTGATGATGATGATGATGATGATGATGATGATGAGTGGGAATACACAGAGAAAGAACCTTCCTCTTCTTCAGCTGGGAAAACTTGAAGGAGTTCAGTCTGAGTTCACAGTGTTAATCCAATCAGAGAAAGGCAGGATTTAAAACCCAAACGCACTCGAGGTGATAATTAGTCTCCTAATTGACGCTGAGTTCAGACTGCAGGCTGCTGATCTGAATCATTTTACCACCACCACCGAGAATACCACCACAGTTTATCCTCTGTTCTTCTTCTTCTTCTTCTTCTTTTTCAGTGACGTCTCGACAGCTGATTTAGTTTGAAATCTGTCTCTGGGTCCAGATGGACTGCGAAACGTTGGCCAGTGTTTCACTGATCCTACTGTTATCTGACTGAGACTCTTGGTTTGTGAGTTTTTGTTCACAACTAGAGAGATGATGCCACTAAATCACATTCTTAACAGAATGTCTCAAACTATCTGACTTCCTGTGGAGTTTAGCGGGTGGGGAATTTTTCCTGGATGGTTTTCTTTCTTGGAGAAAAACTGCAACGAAAACTTCTCCCATGTGTGTTCGGGTCATGGCACAAGAGACTTTTAAAAAAAAAAAAATGAAGAAATTTAGTAGAGGGTGCAATTGAGCCATTTTGACACAGCCATGTACAAAAGGCAGAAAACAGTCACGAGGAGAAAATGTTGGCAGCAGTGTATCAGTGTTTATGAAGTGACGTAGTATCTGAGCTGACTGTGTCATCAGGAGGTGGAGGGGATGGTGGATGGAGAGACACCTGGGGGGTGTTCCAGAAAGCGGGCTTAGTGAAAACTCTGAGTATGTTATCCCTGAAATGAGGGAAACTCTGAGGGCCGAATTCACAAAAGGATTGCGTGGCTTTTGTGGCCACTAAACCGGTAAAAATGGAGCAAACAGATAGTGTCTAATTCACAAAGCACGTGCAGAGGGTGAAATGCTCCACTAACTGCGCTGCCAAGCAGATTGTGCCTCGGTGCTCCGGTGTTATTTGCACGTATTTAAATGAGGTAATATGCATATATTTGGCGCAAAAATTGCCCCTTTCTATGCAAATGAGCCTCATTGATAAATAACATCTTTTTTTTTTTTTTTGGCCCGCCACCACCCCCCACTTTTGGAGGACAACTTTATTTTTATTTACAGAACTAAAAAAAGTGAAACAACATAAGGAAGAAGTAAGGTAAATAATCAAACAGAAATTAAATATTTACATAGTAATACACCTTGTGTTGTTAACACTGATCTTTGATGGTAAACAAGCAGGAGGAGGGTTACTGTGTGGCCTTACATATATACTGACAAACAGACCAGCAGACAGACAGACAAACAGACAGATAGATAGGTAGACAAAAGAGACAGACAGACAGACAGACAGATGACGAGACGGACAGACAAATGGATAGACAAGGAGGTAGCCTAACTAACTGGGGATTTTTGTGTGTATGCTGCAAATGTGTATGTGTGTGTGTAATCTGTATTTATAAGTGCTTGTATATATGTGTGGATATTTCAGTGATAATGATGATATTAATAACAACAGCAGCAAAGAAAGGATAAATAAATAAAAATAAATAATAATAATAATAATAATAATAATAGAATAAATAAGAGAAAAAAAGAAGAGAAAAAAGAGAAGGGAAAAAAACGAGGTGTGTTGCAAGATTCTGTGGACTTGAGATCAGGCATTTGTAGAGGTGGATTTTTGAATAAATGTGGACCAAGTTTTGTTGAAATGGGGTATGATGTGATTAATTGATGTAGACATTTTTTCTATTGTGATTTGATCTATTAACAGATTCTTCCAGTGTGTGATGTTCAGTTGATTTCTTGTTTTCCAGTTTAGGAGGATTGTTTTCTTGGCGACAACTAGGGCTGTGAACAGTGTAGTTTTAATGTGATTATGTAATTGTACAGATGATATGTCTCCTAAGATGCAGAGTTGAGGGGATAGGGGGATGTGGCAGCCTAGTATATGTGATAGGTGATCTGTGACTTGTATCCAAAATTGTCTAATTGATGTACAGTGCCAGAGAGCATGCATGAAATTGTCTGTGGTGTGCTGTGTGCAATAAGTGCATTGATCTGATGTAGTGAAACCCATTTTATGTAATCTCTCACCTGTGTAGTGTGTTCTGTGGTTAACCTTGAATTGAATGAGTTGTAAATTTGGGATTTTGCAGTGAGTGAAGTTATTTTTGCTTATCTGAGACCAGAAATCTGCATTTGGAGTGATGGTAAGATCCTGTTTGAGGTTGGGATGGGTTGTGTTTAGAAATGTATAAATCCTTGAGAGTAATTTAACAGAGCTGGAAATCTTTGAAAATTCATCTATAATAATTGTTTGATCTTGCGTGTTAAATGTACTGTTGATTTTGGGGAGAATGGTAAGTATTGGAGATATTGACTGTTACAAATGTCGAACTTCTGGATTAATTCTTGAAAACTGATGATTTTGGAATCCTGTACAATATGGTGGAGATGTGTGATACCTTTGTGTTTCCATGACATGAAGTTTAATGGTTTCCTGTTTATTGTAAAATCTGGGTTGTTCCAAGTTGGTGAGCGAATGGATGGTGCAACCGTGGAGCCTTTGATACAAAATATTTTCCACCAAGCTGTCAGAGCTGAGGCTATGGAAATATTCTGAAAACAAGTGTCATTTTTAATTGTTTGGCTGATCAATGGGAGATCTGAAAGGTTTATATTCTTGCATAGTGCCTGTTCGGTTTCTATGTCATGATGTGAAGAGGTGAGCCATTGTTTTAAGTATTTTAACTGACTTGACAAGTGATATAATTCAAAGTTGGGTGCATCTAGTCCTCCTTGAAACTTGGGTTTTTGTAGTGTTGATAGTTTTATACGAGGCGTTTTATTTTTCCAATAGAATTGAGATATTGCTGTATGGAGGGAATTATGCCAGGGTAAATTTGGAAGTGAAGGGATCATGGTGAATATGTAATTAATTTTAGGGAGGACTGACATTTTTATTGTTGAGATTCGTTCTGACAGTGGGATTGGTAGATTTGTCCAGCGACTGAGGTCATTTTGTATTGATTTGAGTAATGTTGTGTAATTTAGATTGAACAGCTCTGACAGCTTGGGGGATATGTGGATTCCTAAATATTTAATATTTCCTATGGGAAGGTGAAACTGTGAGGTAAGGGCTGCCACATCCCTTTGGTCCATGCAGAGGGGTAGAATGGTAGATTTTGATAAACTGATGGAGTAGTTGGAGAGAGATGATTTAATGACTGACAGACATTCTTGTAGTGATGAGTAGGGTTCCTGGAGAAGGATCAACACATCGTCTGCACAGAGGATTGTTTTGTGTTCCGTGGATATTGATCTGATACCTTTGATGTTATTGTTTTTTGTCGTATGCTAGCTGCAAGTGGCTCCAAGAAAATTGCAAAAAGTGACGGAGAGAGTGGGCATCCTTGTCTAGTGCCGTTGTGAAGCGTGAATTGTTGTGAAGTTAACCCATTAGTTGTGATAGTGGCTGTCGGAAAGGTGTATAGTGCCTTAATCCAGTTAATGAATGACTCTCCAAATCCAAATTTTTGTAATGTTGTGAATAGGAAGGACCAGTTGACTCTATCAAATGCTTTTTGTGCGTCTAATGAGAGGATTATGGTTTCGGTTTTCTTATTGATTGAGAGCTGCATTAGGTTAAATAATTTCCGTGTGTTATAAGATGACTGCCTTCCTTTGATAAATCCCGTTTGGTCTGGATGTATTATGAAGGGAATGACTTTTTCAATTCTATTTGACAGTGCCTTGCTTATGATTTTAATGTCTGTGTTAATTAGTGAGAGAGGTTGGTAACTAGATAGGTGAGTAGGAACTTTGTCAGGTTTTAAAAGCAGGGTAATTACGGCTGTATTTATCGTTGGAGGTATACTGTAGGTTATGAGGAATTCATCAATCACTCTGAGAAAAGGGTGATGGTGGACCAGAAATGTTTATAGAACTCAGCAGGGAAGCCATCAGGACCGGGTGCTCTATT
The DNA here is from genome assembly GCF_011397635.1 of Epinephelus fuscoguttatus. Classification (NCBI taxonomy): domain Eukaryota; kingdom Metazoa; phylum Chordata; class Actinopteri; order Perciformes; family Serranidae; genus Epinephelus; species Epinephelus fuscoguttatus. The sequence goes on along the minus strand of NC_064760.1, from coordinate 382,513 downwards.
ATTTTCCATTTTATTGAGTGCATTATGAAATTCAGCTGGGGTTAATGGTTGTTCAAGTAAATTAGTTTGTTCTGTTGTTAAATGGGGTAAATTAACAACGTCTAATTCACTAACACCAGCGCTAACAGCCACACGCAGTTTGAGTGAAGTAAATAGCGTCTTTAGAAAGCTGGTGCAAACTGGACGCTCCTCTGTGGAAGCCTCTCGCCCAGACCTTCCAGTGATTGTGGCAGCAGTGATCGTCTGTTAAATCAGTCTGTAAATAATATTTTGACATTATTATTATAATCATTATTACTTTAATGGCATCCGAAGATACTGATGCGTTGAACAGGTGACAGTCTGCGGTCGTTCTCAAAACGCACTTCTGTCACGCACTTCAAAAGCAACTTTCAATAATTTATTTTATGAAACGGGGGAAACAAACGTGAACAAAAACGGTTCCATAATTCATATTAAATTCAAAAGATAACGAAAAAACAGCTACAAGTGAGAGGGAATAGTGATAAAGTGGTCAGACTTGGTCAAATCCACAGCCTCCACCCATCCGACACTGTTAGACTGACTCACCAGCAGACATCACTACATGAGGGTATACAGTATTCAGTACTTTGCCAAACAAAGTCTGCCATTGTTCTGCCACGGTGTTCTTGGTGCAAAGCCAGCATTTATACTTTGCCATGTGGCTAATTGCAATCAGGGGCAAATCAGGGGCAAACTGCACTCAGCTGCCAAACGTTGTGTCGTTTGCGCTGGTATATCATTAGCGCAATATCCTTTGTGAATAGGACGTTAAGACGGAGCAAACTGCGGGTGCAAGTGAAGTGCAATTCAAGGTGCTATCAGAGGCCGCAGTTCATTCTTTGTGAATTCGGCCCTGAGTATGTTAACCCTGAAATGAGGGAACTTATTGGGTATGATAGTTTTTAATAAACTGTGTTTCCTGAACCTTTATCCAGCTGTAGACCTCTGTGATGATGCTGTTGGTGGATTAAAACATGTTCTATCTCAGCTCCTGTCTAATCGACTTGTACACTGACAGTTGTGTATATTTTCTTATCCATAACAGTTGCTTGGCTCTCATGTGGTGTGTTGACAGCTGGATTAGTATTTTCACAATGTTTCAGGTCTCCGTACACCAACACTGACACTCTTATATATTTGTTGTGTTTCTGTCTGCTGATTTATGACAGCAATACTTTAAGTACACACACTCTTTTTGTTGTCCTTGTTGTGAATGAAAGTTTCCTACAGATGGAGCAGATAGAGCAGCTTCATGGAGAGGCTTTAAGGATAATTATGATATCAGACTCCAACCTGCACATGAACTGGTCACATTCCCTGAGTTAAAACAAGAAACTCAATGAATCCTTGTTGAAAAAGTTACTGTAATAAAACAGAGACACACCAGGATGGGGAAAGGTTGTCGCGATAAAAAACTGAGATTAAAACAGAGAGAGAAAAATGTAAGAGGTGTGCAAAAGACTGAACAAGAGAGATCAGAAAATACAGAGACACAAAGAAAATAGAAGAAATGAATTCACAAGAGGAGCAAAATAAATGGAGAAAGGTCAAGACACAGAGGAGAGGAGAGGAGAGGAGAGAGTAATGTGGCAGAAAAATGACTCTGATGATGGAAAATAAAACGCAGTGAGAGAAGGAGTGAGAAGTCTGATGAAACAGAAATCAGGCAGCAGAAAGAGAAGAGGAGACAGAAATAGAGACGGACGGAGAGAAAAGCAGCAGAAGAAAATCAGATAAATGTAGAAGAAAGAAACGACAGAAATAAAGAATGAAGACGAGATGAGAGCCGGGGCTGAAAAGATGAGGGGATGGAAACAATGATGACAGAAATAAAAAAAAGAAGAGCTATCAGAGTCAGATTAGGAAAACTGCAGCTGAAAAAGAGATGGAGAGAATTTAGAAAGGCCAGAAGAGGAGGAGGAGGAGGAGGAGGAGGAGGAGGAGGAGACGATGGCTGAAGGTAGACGATGATGTCGGGCAGAGGGAAACTCAGTGAAACCTCCCACAGGTGAACTCTGCAGGGAACATTCAGCTCTGTCCTTAATGATGTTGTTAATTAACACTGTGTGTGTGTGTGTGTGTGTGTGTGTGATGTGCTGAGGTGGCACCTGTCATGGATATTCATCGTCTTCTCGTCCTCACATTGCTTCTTGTTTTCCCTCCGTGTGTCTTGTTGAACACAGCTGTGCCCCTGGTGCCCTGCTGAGACCCTTTAGTTTATAATAAAGATCATTACCGTGAGAGTCCAGCAGATTAAATGTTGCAGCGCACCAACATGAAGCTTTGACAGAAAACTTACAGCTGATTCCAACTGACTCTCAACCTAAAGCTAAAACAACCTTAAAATCAGCCCTTAATAACAGAACACACCTTTGTTACATTAACAGATACACAACAGCAGTGTTTCTCTCAGTGTTGAGCCGTCATGAACTGTGAGGAATGTAAAACAAACAGCTGCCTGATAACACGTCCAGACGATTCATCTGGAGTCAGCTTTTTTTTTTTTTCAATATTCACTCTGCTTTGAGCTTTGGTTTGGTTTCAGTCTTGTCACCTGAAGAAAGTGCTGCTATTGTTGTACATCTCTGTAAACTATGATTATCACATCAGTGTTTGTAAAGTGACCGAACCACAGATACACAGATACATCTGTACATGTATCATATCAACATTTGTGAAGTGACGTAGTATCTGAGCTGACTGTGTCATCAGGAGGTGGAGGGGATGGTGAGACACCTGCTGAGACACCAATCATCTGTCAATCAGCTGTCACCTGTTTGTGGCTCAGTCAATGTGATGTATCGTCCGCTGTGCAGAGGATTGTGGCTCAGAACAGACAGTGGAACATGCAGACTTACAGACTGCACTATGTAACCAGATGTAGTAGAACATCCTGGTATTTGACATACTCTGTATTGGGACACACTAAATGTGTTTGTGGTGTGCTGCAGAGGATGGTAGGATGGAGAATGGAACACACAGTCAGTCCCCCCTCTCACCATCAGCAGACAGGAGTGTTACTATAGTTACGGGAATCAGCATTGACAGGTCATTTTATCATGAGCCTGTCATAACGTAAGTCTGTGTATGTGAAGTTTGACACAACATGGATGTGTGATGGGCAGGTGATTGACACATGTTGCAGCAGGAGGAAGGACCCAATCAGGAAATGAAAAGATCCTCAAACCTTTTCTGTGATCTGTGTCCTCTCAAACAATGAAAGACATCTACACCTCTGCACTACATATAATATATTGATGGCTTATGTTTGTGTGACTGATTATGGTGGACCAGTCTGGTCCAAAATCAGAGGGCCAGCTTTACGTCCCAGTTCACTCCTGTTCAAGACCAACAAACGATAGAATCATTCAGCCACCTCACGCTGTGAGTGTTTCAGCCTCCAGATGTGGGGGATTTCTAACTGACCTGTACGTATGTTTCCACCATGATGGTGCCATTATACTGTAGGTGGTTTCTTACCAAGGCATCGATGCACTCCCAGTGGACACTGGGCCACCAGAAACAGATGTTTTAATTCAAACGTGTTTCCTAGTATAAATAAGTAGGTGTTTGTGCCTAAACAAAATCACACATTAACCACAGCACTGTTGGAAGATCATTGTGTCCCAACATAATAACATACTAACATCATGTATCGGTGAGCAGGATGACAGCGTTTATTCTGGTGACTTATAAAGCTCTGATTGTTCTGTTGAAGTTGGAGTGAATCACATAAACATGAAACAATGTGAGAAGGAACAAGAACTCTGAACACGCTAACCTTCCGTCTGTACATGTGATTGTGTTTCATGTGCTGACCACAGTGACTCTGGAGGATCTGTGTCTGTATAATGTGAGCAGTCAATAGACTGTCACTGTGTGAGTCACATGGCCTCCGGTCGTCACTGTATTCTCCTCTTTAATGGAAGAATCAGTGGATGGAGAGGCTGGAGGTCGACTGAATGCACTGAGTGGCTGCCTCAGACAGCGCTGACGGCCACGCACTTACTGTGGTCAAAGGGACACACGTGAAACATACATGTGTTGCTTTTAAGATGCACGCAGCTCTTTTTTCAGCCTTAAAGGCACAGTTGACCCTGAAATCAAATAATACATGTTTCCCTCAGACTGTGAATATAATGGACATTGTCACCATGACATCACCCTCTGAGCTGTGGACTCTCATCTTGAAGCTTCGAGTTCAGTATTTCAGTCATCACCATCTTGGAAAGTTTTTCAGATACATGACTCAGTGACTCCAGATGATCCATACAGCTTGTTGTTGTGAGAAGTTTCATGTAGGAACTATTTAATTTCTACTGAACCACACCTGACAACCACATTGCCGCTGCACGACATATCATTGCAGCACGTTCTCATCCTGACTTGTCACATGTCACAGCTCTGTCAGTGGCCTTTCATGTCTTGATATTACGACCAAGTATCCCTCTGTGTCTGCTGCTGATGATCCAGGATGATGCTACCAACACCAGGACATCAACGGCACGTGGTTAGATTGAGAGAAAACATCACAGTCGGGCTCTACGTTCGTACACGAAGGGAATAGTGGCTCCTGGGTGAAAGTCTGAGGTTTATTGGAAACATCCACCTACTCTCTCTGACCCGCCCTACAGGGACTCTCCAGCTCTTTATCAATCAATCAATCAATCAATCAATCAATCAATTTTATTTATAAAGCCCAATATCACAAATGACAATTTGCCTCACAGGGCTTTACAGCATACGACATCCCTCTGTCCTTATGACCCTCACAGCTGATCAGGAAAAACTCCCCAAAAAAACCCTTTAACGGGGAAAAAACGGTAGAAACCTCAGGAAGAGCAACTGAGGAGGGATCCCTCTTCCAGGACGGACAGACGTGCAATAGATGTCGTACAGAACAGATCAGCATGATAAATTAACAGTAATCCACATGACACAATGAGACAGAGAGAGAGAGAGAGAGAGAGAGAGAGAGAGAGAGAGATGCAGGTAATGACAGTATCTTACAACAACATTAATGAAAGTAATAATATTATAGTTATAGTTCTGGCTACTGTGGTACAATATGTTGAAAGTATGTATTAATATCTGGCAGTATACATGTGTGACAATAGTCATATGTGTATAATAACAGTAGAAGTATGACTAATGACTAATGATGGCAGCAGCAGCAGGAGGCATCTGGCGGGACCACGGCAGCAGCACAACCACACACGTCACGCTGTCCAGGCACCGCTGTGATATGAGTTAATCTGAGAGACAGTGGAGCATGTTGAGTATGAGTATGTTGTTACTAGCAGCGGTTCAACTTCACGCCATCCAGTGGTGTATCACACCACCATGATCTGGTCACGTTACATACGGACAGCACCCGGCTGCAGCTCATACCACCGCAAAAGGCGTCTTTTGGTGTCAGTTGTCTGATGTTGAAATCACATAACTACACAAACCAACCAGAAAATAAGACAATATACTCACTAAATAAAACTAAATAATTAACTGTGATGAAGTTTGAGAATGAGTTTGAGTGTAAATGAGATGGTCGTCTCTCTCTCCAGATAGAAACAGCCCTTTTAGCCCAGTTCAGACCAAAGATGTACGATGAGACAAAACTGTTTCACAGAGAAAATATCAGCAGTGTGAACTGGCCTGAGAACTGGCCTGAGTCTGAGCTCGACTCAAATGGCCGGCGGCTGGTTTTAAAGCACGTCATCTCTTTCAACAGCCAATCAGCTTGTAGTGAAGTCCGCTGGTCAAGTCAAAATGGCCGCAGGCAGCGTGTTGGTTTGCTGCAGCAGAGAGTTGTTGACTAGAGATGATACATCATCTTTTCATGGTCACTTCCTGTGAGCTGGCAGTTTTTGACAACGTTACAGAACGTTGACAGTAGTTGTTTGATTGTTTGATCGTTGTCAGTCTTTGATGATTTTGTTACCTTCAGTCAAACCAGTGGGACTGTGGGAGGATTTACACCCAGTTCAGACCAAACTACAATAAAAAACTTTGTATTTATAAACTGCAACCTATAAAACATCATTTGAGCAGTTGCAGCCATTTACTCAAATGGTGCAATTCCAAAATGTTTGGATAAGGAACTTGAGACCTGGACCTTTACTACATTTAAATGTTTTAAAACGCCTACATCATGTTTTGTTGAGCTGTGTACTTATATTGTCACAAACAGGACATCTGTCCTTTCAATCATAGACACAGTTCCATGACATCTGTTGCTCTTACCTGTCTCTGGTGTCATTTCCTGTTTGTACATCTGTCAGGTTGTGATTGTTTGACAGAAGCTTCATGAATCAACCTTCACCTAGTCTTAAGACACATTTTTAAAATACAGATCAAACATTAGTGGCAGCTCAGCTCGGCCTCTGCCAAACAGCATCAGAGAAACACTGACTTTTAACGTTATACTGTTTTCTTCTTTGTTTTTATTGGTGTAAATCAGTTGACCCATGTGTTTGCAGAGGAAGAGACCTCTGTGGATGATTCAGCTCCTGAACAATGAACACTAAAGGAACTCTAACTAGGAGAAACTGACGGCGGAGCTCCGTTTGCTGTTACTGTTCTGATTCAGAGACCCCTACCTGCAGAAAATGACATGTTGTACATTTGAATCATGTTACTGAGTTTGTCCTTGAGAGGATCAGATGACCCCCAGAGTATACTGTACAGGAGGAGAGGCTCAGATATGCTTCAGTTTCAGGGTCCTTGTATTGTGTAAGCTGTTTCACAATGATGATTTACTGGGACACTGAGAGCAGAACCTTCATGAATGTCATCAGTCACACCTGTCAGTGCAAACAGTCTCTGAATCAGACAGGTTCAGTCAGCAGGTATTCAGACCCGTTCACACTCAGGGAGGTAGATCAGGTTAACGTGTTGAGCTCTGCTGATTGTTTCTCCATTCCTCTGATTAAAGCTCTCAGCAGCAGAGGACACTGAAGGACAAACTGTTAGCACAGCTCCTCTGCAGCCTTTCTGGGGTTCAGCTGTAAAAATCCGCCTCCATGGCTTCATTAGTGGGAGTGACCTGCGTGGCTCGACACGAATAAGCCTTATGCAGATGCAGCACAGGTCACGCTTTCTGCAGCTGCTGCAAAATGCCTCGTATCAATCTCCATAAAGGAGACACCCCAGTACAAGCCCCGCCATCCAGCATCTGCTGCTAACAGGAGCTTTTAAAGCCAACCAGCTGTCCACACAGGAGAGCAGCCAGGAGATGCAGGAAGTCAAGATGGAGTCTGATGAAGCAGCAGGTACAGAAGAGAAGAGGAGTTGCACCTTTCAGCGGCGTCGTCACACTGATCTTAACTACACAGATAGAAAGCCTTTATTGTCACTGCATAGGGTCACATCAACATTAGCTGTGACAGGTAGTGTGTGTGTGTGTGTGTGTGTGTGTGTGTGTGTGTGTGAGACACTCTGACTACTTATTCAGCAAAGTTTCCTTACACACACAAAAACAGGAAGGAGATGGACAGGAAGAAGGACTCATTCAAGATCATCAGTGTGTCCTACATCATCTTAATATAATGTATTATCAACATCATCAGTGTGTCCTACATCATCTTAATATAATGTATTATCAACATCATCACTGTGTCCTACATCATCTTAATATAATGTATTATCAACATCATCACTGTGTCCTACATCATCTTAATACAATGTATTATCAACATCATCACTGTGTCCTAGTGTCCTACATCATCTAAATATAATGTATTATCAACATCATCACTGTGTCCTACATCATCTTAATATAATGTATTATCAACATCATCACTGTGTCCTAGTGTCCTACATCATCTTAATATAATGTATTATCAACATCATCAGTGTGTCCTACATCATCTTAATATAATGTATTATCAACATCATCACTGTGTCCTACATCATCTTAATATAATGTATTATCAACATCATCACTGTGTCCTAGTGTCCTACATCATCTTAATATAATGTATTATCAACATCATCACTGTGTCCTACATCATCTTAATACAATGTATTATCAACATCATCACTGTGTCCTAGTGTCCTACATCATCTAAATATAATGTATTATCAACATCATCACTGTGTCCTACATCATCTTAATATAATGTATTATCAACATCATCACTGTGTCCTAGTGTCCTACATCATCTTAATATAATGTATTATCAACATCATCAGTGTGTCCTACATCATCTTAATATAATGTATTATCAACATCATCACTGTGTCCTAGTGTCCTACATCATCTTAATATAATGTATTATCAACATCATCACTGTGTCCTACATCATCTTAATATAATGTATTATCAACATCATCACTGTGTCCTACATCATCTTAATATATAAAACATCTTTAAAAAACAGAAACAGAAAATTTTGTGACATCTAATCTTCCCAGCTGTCACTGAGAAAATGGAGCTGTATTATTCGCCTACACACACCGGACTGATGCTTTTTTTTTGTTTATATTGTAGTGTGTGTGTGTGTGTGTGTGTGTGTGTGTGTGTGTGCACAAGAGACTCATCAACGTATGCTTTGATCAAAGTTAAGAGTCGACTCTTTTTCATTTTATTGACTGCAGTTTCTCCAAATACTTAATTATACCCAAGGAGGCCACGGTGAGTGTGTACTTGTGTGTGTTTATTTGTGTGTGTTGTGTGTTTCTGTGTGTGTGTGTGTGTGTGTGTGTGTGTGTGTGTGTGTGTGTCTGTGTGTGTGTGTGTGTCAGGGGGTTATGAAGGAGGCAGTTGAGACTCAGAGCCAAATGGGAGCTTCCTCTGTGCCTCGAGGCAACTGTTGACTGTGGCGGAAAATATTGGACTCTCAGAAAAAGCTGACGTTTCAGTGTGTCTTCAGCACACACACACACACACACACACACACGCGCGCGCGCGCACACACACACACACACACACACACACATTCTTCATATGCTTGCGGGTGAATGAGGATTGCTCTTATGTCACATGGTTAAAAAAAACTTTTTCTTTCTTTCTTCACAAACTGCAGAATCACAGACAAACACACGCGCGCGCACACACACACACACACACACACACACGTTTTTTTTTTCATTTAAGAGGACTTTGTACAGAAATGAATTCACTCAGTCTGCCTCCGTCTGATCATCATTGTGAGCTGTGCAGCAACATGAGGCAGCAGCGCCATGAGGCTGGAGCTACATGAGGCTGGAGCTACATGAGGCTGGAGCTACATGAGGCTGCAGCGACATGCTGCTGCAGCGACATGCTGCTGCAGTGACATGAGGCTGGAGCTACATGAGGCTGGAGCTACATGAGGCTGCAGCGACATGAGGCTGGAGCGACATGAGGCTGGAGTGACATGAGGCTGGAGCTACATGAGGCTGGAGCTACATGAGGCTGCAGCGACATGCTGCTGCAGTGACATGAGGCTGGAGTGACATGAGGCTGGAGCTACATGAGGCTGGAGCTACATGAGGCTGCAGCGACATGCTGCTGCAGCGACATGCTGCTGCAGCGACATGAGGCTGGAGTGACATGAGGCTGCAGCGACATGAGGCTGGAGCGACATGAGGCTGGAGTGACATGAGGCTGCAGCGACATGAGGCTGCAGCGACATGAGGCTGGAGCTACATGAGGCTGCAGTGACATGAGGCTGGGGCTACATGAGGCTGGAGCTACATGAGACTGCAGTGACATGAGGCTGCAGCAACATGAGGCCGGAGTGACATGAGGCTGGAGCTACATGAGGCTGCAGCGACATGATGCATAAAGACGGGACGACATTGTGGCTCTATAGTGCCATCTGTGTTCACAAAGAGCTACTACCTGAGTTTATGAGGATCCTTTTTTTAATGACTCCCTGTAACTCCGTGAACAGACATCAGTCCCCATATCGTGACTTACACAGGTACACACACACACACACACACACACACACACACACACACACCCTCAGAATATAAACACACTTAGCAGTGCTCCCCCTTGTGACAGACTGTGGTACCACAGGGAAATAAGGGGACAAAGGTAAATGTCTTCTCTAAAAATATTTGTTAGCAGCAGTTGAAACCTGTGAACCTTCATGTTTGTCTTTTATGTCACTCTTAAACTCAGTGTTTGTAACTGAGGCATCATGTGTGAAATGATTAATCCATATTACAATTTATTACTCAGTTCCCAAAACTATTGTTTCGAGTTTGTATTTGTCAAATACTGAAAATATGAGTACGCTGTGCAGTGAAATCCACTGTTCCCGCTGCAGTTCTATGCTTATAAAAATACAATATATATTTATAAATACACCAAGATTCAAGATTTTAGTATTTAATATTAATTTTGTTGTCCCACAAATGGGGAATTCATCTCAGGCTCTATAGCCATGCTGCAGCCATAGAAATACAACATACAACTTAAAGAAATCAACATTATATATACATATATATACACCAATCATAACAATAACCATAATAATAATAATAATAATAATACGAAGAAGAAGAAGAAAAAGAAAAATGCCAAATGTCAAAAATAATAATTCTAATAAGTTCTAAAAACACTTGTTCAAAAACACAAACCATCATCTCATCACAATCCAGGACCTGTTCTGACTTTAATTATTGCATATGTGATGAATGAATTTTCAGAGATAAACATGTATTGTTCCAGAATTATGAATTCTGTACAGCAGCATGTTGCTGACAGGCCTTTGTGAATGGACACATATCAGTTCCATGTTTTTTTCCTTACACACATTTTAACACACACACACACACACACACACACACACACACACACACACACACACACGCCATCCTCCAAACACATGTGTATTAAAACATACACATATATCACATGTATGATGGCTGCATACCCACACACACCTCACACTACCTGAAAATAAAACATAGATCATAATCTTACATATTAATCTTTTTATTGTTGTTTCTCTCGTGCACACACAGGTCAGGTCATCAGGTGTGTGTGTGATGGTTCTGATCCATCTGTGTCTGGACGCTGTCAGGATGGAAACAAATGAACGAACACAGTGACTGATGCTGACAGAAACCACACGCTTCACTAGAAACCACTACCTTACTCTTTTTCAGCTCTTCCAATTAGAGATGTCAGAGTCTCTGTTTCCTCTCCGTTCTTTCTGTCTCATGTTTTCTGTCCACCACTTCACCTTCTTCTTTATCTTCTTCTTCTTCTGCTGTGGTCAGTTTGTTCCTCCCAGAAAAACAACATGTCTGTTTGCGCTCACTGATAAAGAGCTGGTTAAGATTTGGGCTTATACGAAGCTGCTCATACAAAGCTTTAAATAACATACTAAGGAACACACTATGTGCCTTCAGGAAGCTGTCTACAGAGTCACAAACCTGATTCAGATTTCCCAGAATGTTCTAATCCCCGTCTTATTGTCAGGATTATGATCCTATCTCAGCTAACGAGCTGAATATCTGAGTACAACACGAGACAGAGTTTTAACTGAACTGGATCATTATCGGCTGGTTAAATCTTTTCATTACCTTTTATATGTAACATCAGTCAGTGAAGAAAGTGTCACATGGGAACATCTGATACTAGACATTGTACAGTCTGATGACTGGAAACACTTCATTCGACCGGTACAAGGAGAAATCAACCTTGTGTCTTTGTCCTGTTTTTTTTTTTATTTTTTTATTACATGGTGGGTTTATATTTGTGTTTATGTTATACAGTTTAAATCAACATGATAAAGACAGAGATGTGAGGACGTGGTGACACAGGTGGAACTGGATCTGTAACAGAGTAAATGTTGACAGTCAAAACAACCAAAATAAAACCACAGTTGTTAAACGTTTTCTCCTCTTAAGATCATCTTCTCAAACTCTTCATCATAGATAAATAACTGTGGGGATCTTTCTCATTCCACTAATGTAACACTGTTGTCTCCAAACAATTTTCCTCCCAGTCTGGTCCTGTTATTTTCTGGGTATTTTTTCACATCAGTTGAAACAGCTGCAGAGAACGGTCATAAAAACGACACTAAATTAAACTTTTAACAGCATCCAGGGGCCAACAACATTTATTGTTTATTAAAACCAAAAAGAAGTTTCATTTTGTGAAAATAATTTCCTTTTTGTCATCTACAAGATGAGACCTGAATCAGAGCAGACTTTCTTCATATATCACACTCAGTCTACATGAGTCCTGGATGATACTGGACCAGTTGTGTGAGACTTTGTAAAGACATGTTTGGATGTAGTTTTGCTGTTGTTGAATGTGATCTCTGTTCACTTCAGTTCATCAAGAACGTTTTGTTTTTGGATTCATCGTTCACTATGGAGACATCAGAGAAAACAATTTTCTTCACAAAGCAAACATAACAGGGTGAATTATTGATTCATAGATGATCATTTTGTGGGTGAAGTATTAGGCAACTGTACCTTTTATTTATTGTCCACAAACCAGCTCTAACCTGCAGAGGCTACGTGGATGTTCAGATAACGTATGTTGTCTGGTTGAAGTCGCTGTAAATCAGGTGGAAGCAGATGGTGACACACTGAAGGCCAACACACTGACCTTTGTAGTGAATCACACAATGACTGTCGATGCTTTACAGCCCAATCAACAGAAAAAATGTTGGTGTTGTACGTTCCTGCAAATCACAGATATAATACGTTTCATAAAAAAATGTTCAAAGAATCACATTCAATACAGAAATTCCTATTTTCTTTTTTTTTGTATAATTATTTTATTTTCATTTCTCAAACAACAAAAATTTCACGGTTGATACACGATTATAATAAAAACATCCAAAACGAGAAAATAAACAAATGAAAGAACAAACAAAAACCCAGACACAAACAAAACCAAACAAAACAATTACACAAAAAAAAATAGAAACACAACACAAATTTATAACAGACCCACAGTGAAAACAAACAAGCTCAACCTCCTAATTTCATGTCCTTTATCATTACATTAATCTCTATCATCCAGCGAATTAACTTTACTCAACAGTTTAATCGATGTCCCTTGTTTTAAGCCATGCTATTTATTTATCCTACTGCATAAATTAAATATAACATCAGCACAGATAATTCATACTCAAACCGTGGGAGGAACCAGAATACTATATTAGTTAAACCCACGTGTTAAACATACAACTTTATGAACTCAACACTTGTGATACTTTTCCCCATGTGTTTTCAAATTGAGTCACTTTATTTTTTTCAGTGGCTATAAGCTTTTCCATGTTCAAATAAAAAGACAGTTCATTTTTCCAGTGACTAAGAGAGGGAGGATATGTAAAGTTCCAATGTTGTAGAATAAGTTTCTTTAATATCAAAGATGAGAAAAGAATGATCCATTTTTGTGGAAAATGCATATTATTATTTGAAACATCTTGCAAAATACAAAACGATGGATGGAAAAGAAGCTTCGTACCAAGAGCCTCAGATAACCAATTCTCCACTTCCAACCAAATCCTCTGAACTTTATAACATTCCCAAAACGCATGAAACAGAGAGTCTGGGGTTCCACACTTTAAGCAGCCATTTGAAACCTTTCCATCATACTTATACATTTTATCCCTGGTACAATATATTCTATACATTATTTTATACTGAATCAAACGTAAATTTTCATTGACTGTAATATCTCGTTATATTCCAACATTGTACCCACTTGGAATTTATATCCTCCCTTCCTAAGTCCTGGTTCCATAAACAAGTTCTAGATTTCAACAAATTATCAACCAAATAAGACTTCTGCAAAATTTTATAGACTTTGCCTGTCAATCTGTGACATGTTTCAGAATTGAATATAAGTTTTTCTAGTTCACTATGTTGTCCTGAAAATTCTAAATCAAAACTTTGGAATAAACTCCTCAGCTGCATGTACCTGAAAAATTCCCCATTAGATTGATCATATCTACTTTTGAAATCAGTCCAGGATATAAATTTATTACCGTTCATTAAATTTTCAACTGTTTCTATACTTCTTTCCCGCCATGTAGACCAATTTAACATTTTATTCTGGAGAGTTAACCAAGGGTTATTCCACAGTAAAGTTTGCTTCGGCAGTGTTATAGATTCCCTTAAAAGACTCTTCATTTTTCTCCATGATGCTGCTAAATTTCTAACCATAAAATTGACAGAGGTATTTTTTTCAGTTTTGGAAAACAAATAGGAAAACAGGTTTTGAGGATGGACCTGAGCATTTTCAACCTGGATCCATTGTTCATCATCTGTATGTTTAACAATATGGTGAAGGTATAATGCTTGATTTGCAAGGTAATACAGTTCTAAATCTGGAAGATTAAATCCTCCCATACTTTTGGATATATGTAAAACTTTTCTTTTTATTCTTGGAGTTTTCTTTTCCCAGATAAATTCTGAAATAATGGAATATACTTTTTTAAAGAAAATTTTTGGTGGGGCTACAGGGACTGCAGAAAAAAGAAAAAGAAATTTTGGAAGCCACATCATTTTAAATAAATTTATTCTTCCAGTGATATTTAACGGAAGATTTGACCATTTATTCATTTCGGACTGCATGCTGTTAAGTAGTGGAATATAATTATCTTTGTATATCTGTTTCTTACTAATATTAATATTACATCCCAAATACTTAATTTTAGAAGTCCATTTAAATGCATGTCGTAGCGTATTTACTGTATTTTTAGATTTTCCTACTGCCATTGCTTCTGTTTTTCCTAAATTAATCTTATAGCCTGACACCATTGAATATTCATTAAATATTGTAAGCAAAGGTTGAATAGATTCATCGAAATTATTTAAGTACATCAAAAGATCATCAGCAAATAAATGCAGTTTGTATTGTTCTTCTCCTATAGTGATACCAGTGATTTGCTGATCTTGTCTAATTCTCTCTGCCAGAGGTTCCATTGCTAAAGCAAAGAGAAGTGGGGACAGAGGACAACCTTGTCTTGTACCCCTCTCCAAAGTAAATTCCTCTGAAAGAACACTGTTGGTAAAAATTCTAGCTTTAGGGAATCTAAATTGACACAAAATTGAGGAATTCCCCTGGGAAATTAAATTTTTCCAAGACTTTAAAAAGAAAAGGCCACTCAAGGCGGTCAAACACTTTTTCAGCGTCAACTGCCATAACAGTCAACTTTAAATTGTGTTTTTTAACATGCTGAATGATACCAAAACAAGTTCTTGTATTTGTCTGCAGACGCCTGTTTTTAATAAAACCTGTTTGGTTTTTATGTATCAAGTCTGGTAGGATCTTTGAAAGTCTATTGCTCATGAGTTTAGTTAATATCTTATTATCACAGTTGATTAAACTAATAGGTCTGTAATCAGCGGGTGATTCCCCAGATTTTCCTGGTTTCAGTATAACTGAGATAATTGCCTGATACATAGATTTGGGCAATACCTGGTTTTCTGACATATGTCTGGTCATTTGAATGAATATTGGAGCCAGTTTACTCCAGAATGTCGAATAAAATTCAATTGGAAAACCATCCATGCCTGGTGCTTTTTTTTGTGAAAATGTTTTAATTGTTTGTAATATTTCAGCTCCGGTAATTTCTGAACTTAAAATTTCCCTTTTATCCTCTGGAAGTTGTTTTAAATGGATTCCATCTAAAAAAGAACTTGGATCGCTTGCCTTGTTCAGATTTGTATAGCATTTCATAGAACGATTTAAAAGTACTATTGATAAGTTTATCATTTCTAATAAGTGCATCTGACTCATTATCTCTGAGAATTATTCTTGGTCTAGACTGTATTCTCTTTACAAGTGATGCTAAATGTTTACCAGATTTATTTGCCATTAAATAAAATGCTTTATTTGAATTAAATCTATAGTTATTGGCTCTTTTTGAAAGTAAAAGTTCATACTCTTGTTTTGCTTTGGCCAATTTGTCCCCCAGTTCTAAAGACTTTTTATGACCTGATTCCAATGTCTTAATTTCTCTTTCTTTATCTTTAATTTGGGAATCATTTTTCTTCTTTGACGAAAATGAAATTATCATTCTTCTCATGTAGGCTTTAAACGTATCCCAAATTATATCAGGGGATGGTGTATCCTGTTGTCCATTATTTACATTTGTGTTAATAAAGCTATCAGTTTTTTCATTAACATATTTCACAAACTCTGCATCAAATAAATGTGCTCTGTTCATTCTCCATATGCGATTACTCTTTTTATTTTCCGTCGGCACAATTAGACAGGATACAGGGGAATGGTCTGAGATAACAATTTCATAAATCCTTGAACTCAATACATTTTCTAAAGCCGCTTTTGAGATAAAAATATAATCAATCCTTGAATAACTGTTTTTACACTTGGAATAGTATGTGTAATCCTTTGTTGTTGGAAATAATATTCTCCATGTATCTTCCAATCTATTTGTCAATAAAAAGTCTTTCAATTTTTTTGGAGGGTCTCTGAAGCCCCCCTTTTTATGACTCTGTCGGTCAAGCTTATCAAAAGTATTATTGAAGTCGCCTCCCACAGTTATACTCCCTGTCTCATAAGTATCAAGGATATTTTGAATTTTATCCAGAAAATTTAAATTTGCTCTTGGAGGTATATATAATGAAATTAATGTGAACCTCTCACCATATAAATTACAAACCAACACCAGAAATCGGCCTTCTTGGTCTTTATGGGCTGCTGTTAGGGAAAAAGGTATCCTTTTGTGAATCAGAATGCCCACCCCCCTGCTGTTGCTGCAGTAGGTGGCATCATAAGCCTCTCCTACCCAGTCCCTCTTTAGATACTCGATTTCCCCCTTTTTAAAATGAAGTTCTTGAAGAAACGCTACATCTGTGGAAAGACCCTTTAAATGAGCCAAAACCTTGTGTTTTTTTATCCCATTATGTAAACCATGCACATTCCAAGTAATGCATTGGATTTTATTCATTGATTCAGGCGATGGCCCAGATATAACTTCTCTTAGATTCGCTGTCATACTAAATGATTACTCTCCAACTCAGTAACGTCATGATAAAGTTCATAAACAGAGATACGTTTAACCCTACCTATGAATATAGTTGAGCTAACATCATACGATAAACAAACATGAAACAAAACAAAAAAAACTACTTTAAGGCGCATTGCCTTTAAAGGGTTTAGAAGCTCCTCTTCTTCCTTCATTGTGCCTAAACCTGCGTCTCCTATCAAAATGTGGAGGAAATATTTATGGAATTTTCATCTGCACTCCCCAACCCGCCCCCATATGGATTCTTAATATCTTAACATTACATGATATTAATATAATAATGTCTAATATCTCAATATCACATAACATAGAAACATAAACATTCTTACACATTGCTGGGAATGGAAACTCAAAAGTCCTCATGACCACATCACTCAAGAACTGAAAAAAAGATTAATAAACAAAATTTAGACGGAAAACTCTTCTGTGCATCTTGAGGTAACCAGTCCAAACTTTCCCCGGCAGTTTTCACAACGTGCCTTTAGTTATAGTTCATCTTGGGGGAGGGGTATCCTACATTGTGAAACATAATGAACTCATAATGAAAAAGTTACTCAGAGTCAGATTTCAGTTACTGCTTACCGGAACATTTCATCCCTCTTGCTTGACTGCGGCCCACTGCGCTCTAACCATGGCACGTGCGCTTTTACGCACGAGAGCCTGAGCTCTCGCTATTCATGTTGATTTTGAGCTTGGCCTGAGCTTCTGCTGCACTTGTAAACTGAAGCTTTTGCCTTCCTTTCCATACCCATAGAGTTGCGGGGAACTGTAGTTGGAATTTAATCCCGCATTTATCCAACTCCTGACGAATGGGGAGATATTCCCTGCGCTTCCTCCTCAAATTTGTGGAGAGATCCTGCACAAAGCGGATGGTTTGGTCCTGGATCCTGACTTCTTTCTCCCCTTGTGCCTTTAATATGTTACAGTTTTTCACGATTGTTAACACACAAAAATCTAAACCTTGGCACAATTTGCACAACCTTAACTTCACGTACCATTCGCTCGACCCGAATTGTCACTACTTCACACTCCCTTATGACTCCCCTAGACTTCGACTTTCCTTCTTTACACTCTGACGCCAATTGCACATCACCTTGTTGTCTAAACACTACACACAATGTTCTGTTGTTACACACACTTCTCATGTGACAACTCAGTGGTATCAACCTACAACACACAAGTGTTCAAAACTCAACAAATTCAGGTCTGGTGAGCAATTAGCAATCAGGACTGCAGCATATAGGTGCCTTGAGCCTCCTCCTCTGTGTTTGGTGAACAATGGAGAACCTTGAAGAGAGCAACCAGAGAAGGAGAAGTCTAAGAGTGAGAGGAGGAGGAGGAGAACAAGGAGAAGGAGAAAGAGGACAAGGAGGGGAGGAGAGAGGAGAAGGAGGGCATGGAGGAGGAGAGAGAGAAGGAGGACATGGAGGAGGACAGAGAAGAGGAGGAGGAAGATAGAGAGGAGCAGAAGGAGCAGGAGAACAGAGAGGAGCAGGAGGACAGAGAGGAGCAGGAGGAGGAGGACAGATTGGAGCAGGAGGAGCAGGAGGACAGAGAGGAGCAGGAGGAGGAGGACAGACAGGAGGAGGAGTAAGAAGAAGGAGAACCATTATATCTCATGAGATTCGGGCCACTGTGATAGACCATGTGCTGAACCATGGTTTGAGCATGAGGGAGGCTGGCTTGAGGGTCCAGCCCAATCTCAGCCGATTCACAGTTGGTGCCATCATAAGAACATTCAGGATGGAGAACAGGTACTAGTTTATACTTTACTATAAATCTATTTGTCTTGTGTACTGTAAAACAATACAGCATTTGTGTACTATGTATTTGTGTACTGTATACATTGTGTACTGTATATACTGTGTACTGTAATACAATACTGCATTTCAATATAATACAGTGTGCTCACAGTAGTTATATTTTGCAGGACCGAAAGACAACCTCACAGTGGGGGAAAAAGATGTGTTTTCACACCAGAGCAGGAGACCCTAATTGTGAACATGGTTCGTGAAAACAATGCAATTACCCTAAGACAAATTAAACAGAAGATCCTAGCAGATAATGCAGCTTTTAATAGGATCCAGAATGTCAGCCTGTCTACACTGGACCGTGTCCTCAAGAGGAATTCATTAGCTATGAAACAGGTCTACAGGGTCCCGTTCGAAAGAAACACAGACCATGTGAAGGAGCTACGGCGCGACTTTGTGCTTGTAAGTCCCATACATTACAGTAAGCACTGACATACAGGTAATGTAGCCTACCTGTGATGTACAGCAATATATTTTTTTTCCTTTTCTACAGTGTCTTTTGACCTCTCTGTCCATACAGTAACTTGCATTCTCTCTGTTTTTGTTTCAGCGAATCCAGGAGCTTGATACGGCGAATGAACTATATGAATATATTTTCATAGATGAGGCTGGGTTTAATCTGGCCAAGAGAAGGCGCAGGGGAAGAAATATCATAGGCCAGCGGGCCATTGTTGGGGTCCCGGCCAGCGTGGTGGGAACATAACCATGTGTGCAGCAATAAATCACCATGGTGTCCTGCACCGCCATGTACATCTTGGTGCCTATAACACAGACTTCCTGCTGGCCTTCCTTGATGACCTCCACGAACAACTTGTTCCACCAGATCACACTGATGATCCACAAAGAATTAATTATGTTGTCATCTGGGACAATGTGAGTTTCCACCGGGCTCTGCTTGTACGTCAGTGGTTCCAGGCCCACCCACATTTTACGGTGTTATTCCTCCCGCCGTACTCTCCATTCCTCAACCCCATAGAGGAGTTCTTCTCTGCTTGGAGGTGGAAGGTGTATGAGCGAAACCCCCAGACCCAGGTCCCACTCGTCCAGGCCATGGAAGAAGCCTGTGGTGACGTCAGCCTCGAGTCCATTCAGGGATTCATGCGCCACTCAAGGCGGTTCTTCCAGAGATGTCTAGATAGGGAGAACATCGCCTGTGATGTGGACGAGGCCCTCTGGCCTGACAGAAACCGAAGGCATGATGATGCTTGATCATGATGATTCCTCAATCATGTACAATAAAAAGACATTTTTGGCTGCATATTTGTGTGCTGTTTTAAGTTTGTTTTATGAAAAAAGTAGGCTACACTGAGTCATTTTTACAAAAGGAGAAATATCTTATTTTCCAGAGTCATTGTCATTCATATGGTGTGTTCCATTTTACAATAGTGTTTTCAATTTTGCACTACAATGTGCTGTAAATGCTTGGTAGTGTGCAGCAAAAGCTTAGTTGTGTGTGCTCAATGAATGGTATGTGTCATTGGAAAATACGACTGTGTGTAGCAAATGAAAACATGAGTTCCATTTTGTGAACACAATGTAGAGATTTGATGGTCTTCTTGCAAAGGGAGTGTCAGGTTTAGCATTTTGTGTGTGCAGTTTTCAGTTTTGTGTGTGCAGTATTGAGAAAGCCGTTATTGTATTGAGAAACGTGTGTTGACAATCGTGAAAAACTATAATTTTGGTCTGGTGATTCCATACTTTAAAGATGACCATACGTGGATATTTGGCCTTGCTTTGCTTGATGCCGATCCGATGACAAAGCGCCAAATCTTCGGGAGTTATTTTCACGTCCAACTCACTGGATAGCAGATCGACCAGATAGTCCGTTAAATTATCTCCCTCCTCGCCTTCTGGCAAATTAAGAATCCGGATATTGTTTCTTCTCATTCTGTTTTCTTGTGCATCCAACTGATCCTCCAAATGCCCAAATTGATTTTCCAGAGCGCTTATTCTTGTTTCATGTGAATCAATACGCACACCTTGATTATGCACATCGGTGACAATAGATTCAATTTTCTTGTCGAGTGACTCCACTTTAGCTTCCACTGATTTTACTTTATGTTCAACCGAAACCAGCGTTGCCAAGATTTTCTCTATATTACGTTGAATGTCATTCAGCTGGTCGTCACCATCTTTGGCGTCTCCCTGCTGTTCTTTGTCTCGGGTCTTTGGCCGCATGGTTTCTGATTGTCCGTTTCCCGCAGCTTGGGATCTCTCCAAACTTTAAGATTTTTTAATCCAGAGACATATCAACTTAACACTGCCTTATGTCCACAGAAAAACTTTCTGGATTTTTTTTAAATTGCAGTTTTTAGGCACTCTTTTCCTGGAGCTACTCGCACCCCATACGTTCAGTCCCGCGCATGCGCCTCCCCTCAAAAAATTCCTATTTTCAATGTAGTCAGTAACTGATATTAAACTGTCACCTGCTGCAACAAACACGTTCACATCTACATTTGTTCACTGGGACCAAGGAAGTTATTTCTCTTTCCAGTGATGGCCAAAACATCTTTTAATGGGATTTACATCTTTTTTTTTTTGTATCTTGTTATATTGACTTTTTTTTCCGAACAAAAATGTGTTGTGCTGGTCAGGTGGTTCTGGGCTGAAAAATATTTTGAAGGGTTATATTAGTAAAAATAGTTTGAGAGTCACTGTTCTGAATTACAGAGCTGAACTAAAGACCTACTGATGATTATCAGGAGAAATAAAGTGATGACACTGCTAACTCTTTAACGTGCTGTTGTTTAGTTTGAATTTATTTATGTCTCATGAGGAATAAACATTTCTATTCAAACTGACCTGGCTGGTCATATTTCTGAGTTTCTTAAAATGTTTGAATTTCATATTAAGAAGTGACAGAGCCTGCTCTCAGGAAGAAGACAAAGAATATTAAGACGTCTGCACTTTATCCCTGAATTATTCACATGAATTTTGCATAATTGCACTAAGGAATATTTTGGTTCCATGAATAATTAATGAGTTGTGTGTTTAACTACACTTCCTAATTGTGTTATGTACAAACAGCAGATGGGAACAGCGCAGCAGGAGCTGCATTAACACAGACACAAACGTCAGAGGAAACTTTTAATTGGATTCCTCCTGAACTACGGACATTTCCACACTGCCGCTTTGTTGCCTCATCGCTGGAGAAATCATCTCGTCCACATCCCTCAGCTTAATTTTGAAGAAATCCTCGACCAGAAGACTGTTTTTAAAATTATATTTTAATTCTCTGTAGATTTTGTTCAACTACAGGATGGTTGGTGGCAGCTGTTGTTAGCTCAGATTCATACAGTCTGAAGACGTCCATAAAATCTTTTCAAAACACTTCATCTATTTCTTTGCTGTTCATTTACACTTTACCCTACATTTTCCATAAAAATATACTGAAATCCAGCTAAACACTGGGGCTGTTTGATAGTTAGCTGAAGTTCATGTTATCTCACATTTAACAGACACAGTTAATGGTGCCAGCGTTAAACTGAAGCTGTGTAGTCAGTAACATCTGGGGTTAATATGAGCTTTAAACAAACAGACTGTACAGAGAGACACTTTGTCTCTTTGATACAAACTAAATCTGCTTGACTCATTAAAATCAACATCTCTGTTTTCTGTAGATTATTCAAAATGAAACATAGTGGAAACTTCTTATACTCATCACATCTGCAGGGTGAATTGATCACTCTGAGCTGTTTCCACTGTGTGAAAAATTTTGGCACATGCAGTCCAGAGAGAAATTGTCTGAGGTGAAGGAGGACACATTCTTTGGACTATCAGCTGATGGACCCATTGATGTTCATCTGAGCAGCTGCCTGTAACTGTCGTGCACAAAGTCATGCGTAACAGGTCCCAGGCAGAGTACCTGTACACAGATAAGGTTCCTGTAAAACAGGAGAAAGAATGAGACAGGTGACAGTTTGCTTCCGTTCAGTGCAGCTTCGCTCACTAGAATTTACTTATCAATTTGCAACTATCTTTTTCCATATTCAAATGTCAATTAGCAGTACAACATCCATAATATCAGAAACAAAACCAAAATACTGTACATATAGGCTGGTTACAGCGTAAGCCTCTTATTTCCAAATAACACACACATTTCCCAGTTCTTCATAAAGAATAATCCTTAGTTCAGTGGACCACTGTATTAATACATCCTCATTCAGTCAATTAACTGAGCTATCATGTAGTTCACAACTACCAAAAATAATACCATGAAATATAAAATGTATAGGACCTCACATGTTCCCTTATTTAACCTCACTCGTAGTGTAAATAAAAAGAAACGGGCATATTGCTCTTAATGACTGTTGGTTCAAGATAAATGCCTGAGCTGAAGGCTTGAGCTGAAGACTTGCAAGTTTTAACAATGTTAACTGGTTACAATTTTAACTAAATATCTGTATATCGCTCTATAACTGTAACATTAAATTTATTTACACAGGTAACAAAATACTGTACCCAAGATAATATTTTTTAACCCAGAAATGAAATGTGCTGGAGCCAGAAACTACGACATGGTTTGGTCACAACAGAGAGAAAAAAGTAAACAGCGGCGCCATCTTAGGTCACCCGCGACACACAGAGACTGTAAGTTCTGCCACTGGTTCAGAAACCCATCCAAACACATTCAGTACCCTTACAAAAATCGATCTACCATCATATTGAAATGTAAAGTACAAATGTGGGTATTTATGTAAGTTTTAAAACACCACCAACCTGTAAAACAGGAGAAAGAATGAGACAGGCGACAGTTTGCTTCCGTTCAGTGCAGCTTCGCTCACTAGAATGAGGAAGTAAACAAGAGTCCGCTCAGAAGGTGAGTCCAAGAGGGGAAGCAAGTGAACACCAGCCTCCTGGGTGAAAGTCAGTGGTCCCATCCAGCACCCCTCCCACCTGCCCCACTCAGACTTCTACCCCCATAATTGATCTTGTTTTTCGGCTGTGTTTCCCCCTGACACCACAGAGCGTTGTTAAAAAATCACGATGACCAGCCGTATATTCCCCGACTAAACATGGGGAATCAGGATTCCAGTTTTATGCAGCTAAAATCTGGAACAGTCTTTCTGAAGCTGTGAGACAGGCCTCTACTCTGACAATGTTCAAATCTAGGCTCAAAACAGCTCTATTTCACTGTGCATATGACTGAAAGGATCTTATCTGCACTCTTCTCTTTTAAAGTTCATTTTATAATGATTATTTATGTTTTTATTTTGTATTGTGATTTTAATGCATTTTCTTGTTCTGTAAAGCACTTTGAATTACTTTGTGTATGAATTGTGCTCTACAAATAAACTTGCCTTGCCTATATCATGCTCATGTGGGGGACGACTTTTGTTGTCGGTGTCTGAAACCAGACGTCACTGACTAAGCGTTAGTATTTGATGACCTCACAGTGAGGCCAGGTTGTGCTGACAGTGTGTGTGTGGTGAAACAGTGCAGCTGTGAGGAACAAAGATGGAGGAGAAATCAGGTGGAGAAGAATGTGTAATATTAATTTACTCTGCAGACACACACCCGTCTGGTCTCACAGCTCATACTGAAGAAAGACCATCTGTATTAATGCAGGACAGACACAGGAGGAATAATTGAAAGGAAGCGTCTCCAGCTTGCAGCTCATATTAATGAAGGCAGACAGCTGGGAAAAGAGCATAATGGTGTGTGAATTATCTGTGTGGAGGTCACACTGTGACAGACAATAAAGATATTATCGGAACTGTGTCAGGTGAGCCGGCTGCTGGATGAATGCAGATGAGACAGGATGTGTTAACAGGCTGATCCAAGGTTAGCATTTACATCTTTTAAATGGTCTCAGGTGTTTAACTGATAGTCTGAATCACTGTGAGAGCAACACTAAAACATGTTCAACTCTCTGCACCAGCAGTACAACAAGCTGTCAGCTGTCTGGAGGTCAGAGGTCACAGCCATGATGCTGCCCATGTGACTCCGGGAGGATCCTGCTGAATGTAGACGAGCTGTTCTTTAGTCTGTGAGGACACAATGTGATTCAGTACGGAGGTTCTTTGAATTCACAGTTTAGAGTTACAAGAGATAAAAATAAGACTGTTGGATTAATAATAATAATAATAATAATAAATTTTATTTGTAACGCATTTTATATTTAACGAAAAATCTCAAAGTGCTACAACAGCAAGAAAAGAAAAAAATAAGATTATGACTGTGAGAGGGTCACACACACTACAGGAATACCTCATCGCCACATACTATCAATTAACAAGTCGTTTCTCAGGTTCTTCCACCAAAAGACTCAAACAGGCATTTTCTCATGTGTCTGCAGAGTTAGAGTTTGATTATGTATGTATACATGCTTATATGCATCTCTGAATCTATATTTAATTGTAGCAAAATTACTTGAAATAAGTGGTAGGTCAAGATAAGTGCATAACTTCTACCCACTCCTTTTCGAACGCTAAATATGTACCTCTGTTACTATGACTGTTTTTTATTTTTATTTTGTATGACTGATTTCCTTATCGATCACCTACATTTTGTTCTATTTTTATTTATGTTCGAAATAGAGATTCTAATAATAAAGATTCTAATAATAAATGGACAATTCAGATTTGTGGGGTTGTCCCCAGTTTGGAGAAGCAGACAGTTGTACCACCACAGAAGCTGAGGACTGTTGTGCTGTCGACACCATATTGAGAATATTTTCATGGCTTTATGTTGCTGTCAGACTTTCCCTTTCCTTTGGCACTACGTTTCCTTGACCATAGAACTTCCATATTCCTCCACAGAAGCATGACTGTGTCACACACTGTATTACTCCATAGCTCAGCTGTTTTGTCAGCGGATTATGAAAGAGACAACAAGAAAATACAAAACTGAGTGATCATTACAAGGATGGAGAAATGTCGTTCACTGTGGAGACAAGAGGATATCTTCAAGAACCAGAGTCTACAGAGGAACTTTAACAGAGGGACACTGAATGGGCCGAAACAGAGACAGAGATGTGGAGGAACATGGGAGTTCCACAGTTGAGAAGATGTAGTGAAAAGGTAAAGTGGCTGTCTGATGGCAAAATAAAGCTGTGAAAATATTCTTGATATAAGTGACACTTAAACTGATGGACTTTTTTTAGGCGACTAAAATCCATTTTGCTGCAGTTCCCATCCTCAGCAGTACATTCCTCAGCTTCTCTTATGGTTCTTCTGTCTGCTTCTCCAAACTGGAGGTGTGCCGACTCACATCTGCTGCAGGTCACACACTGATCATGATCAAGTACCTCATTCAACCCCGCTTCAACAGATCTGAACTATTCCTTCTTAAAACAACTAAAACTACTCAGTGAAGGTTTGGGACGGACCTGTTCTCATTCACAGCTGAAGGTTAATTTTCTCTGCAGGTTCCTTTCTGTAATGTCAAACACTCATTACAACAATCTGAGTCTGTCACACACCTTTAATGGACGTAAATAGACGAGGTGCACCATCCCTGAGTGGTTACAGCCTGTTAACCAGTTCACCGCTGAAACAGTTTCAATAATTGTTGTGTGTAAACACTGAAACATGGTAAACAGGGTCCAGGTTAGAAAATACTGAAGTTCCCCTTTAAAATAAACCAGCATTGACTCTTAGTTTCACCAGGACACATCTCCTGGTTTAGAGTCCTGTGTTTGTTTAACCTCTCATCCAAGAAGCTTCTTCAGTTCTAAATGACTGGTACGAAGTTGCAGGCTATAAACCCTGTGTGGGTGGGAACCCTTGCAGAGTCATAGGGGTCACGTGAGCTCTTAGTTTCAGAGTCGTTAAGGTCACAATGTGAGTCATTGACCCACCTGGCCATCATGTGAGTCGTTAGGGTCAGGTGGGACCAGGGGTGAATGGGTGTGAAGTTGTCTGGGGAGGGATCCCAAGACTGCATTGTAGGTGGATGATAAGTGGTGTCGTAAACCACCCCCTCTGTTTAACGATGGTCGTTCCAGCTTGATGTAGATGGCTTCTTTTACTCCTCTTTCAAACCATCTTTCCTCCCTGGCCAAGATGTGCACATTGCTCTCCTCAAAGGAGTGTCCCTTCTCCTGTAGATGTAAGTGGACAGCCAAGTCTTGACCTGAGGACCTGTGCTGTGCCATGTGTTTGTGGAGCGGT
This sequence comes from Epinephelus fuscoguttatus, assembly GCF_011397635.1. Lineage (NCBI taxonomy): Eukaryota > Metazoa > Chordata > Actinopteri > Perciformes > Serranidae > Epinephelus > Epinephelus fuscoguttatus. The sequence continues at coordinate 355,606 of NC_064760.1, read as the reverse complement.
TGTTTTGTCTCCCCAATGTATAAATCTGTGCATTCCTGGCTGCACTGAACTGCTCACACTACATTATGTCTGGGTGTTTTGTCCTTGGTGTGGACAAGTTTCTGTCTCAGTGTGTTGCTGGGTTTAAAGTGCACAGGGATGTGTTGTTTGTTGAAAATCCTCCTGAGTTTCTCAGACACTCCTGCGACATAAGGAATGACAATGTTGTTACGTTTTTGGGTCCCTTCCTCTCCGTCTGCTCTGGATCTTTTTGAGGTTTTTGCAAAGGTACATTTGGGATAGCCACAGGTTTACAGTGCTTCCCTGATGTGTTTCTGTTCCTTCACCTTCCCCTCTGTTCTAGCGGGCATGTTTTCAGCCCGATGATTCAGTGTCCTGATAACTCCCAACTTGTGCTCCAGTGGGTGAGAGTCAAACAGCAGGTATTGGTCCATGTGTGTAGGTTTTCTGTACACCTCTACGTTTAGGTTTCTCTCCTGTTCAATGTGCACTGCACAGTCTAAGAAGGGTAGACTCTCTCCTCTGACATCCTCCTGTATGAATTTAATGTTGGGGTCCACTGCGTTAATGTGTTCCATGAAGGTTTCCACATCCTCAGTTTTGATTTTGACCCAGGTGTCGTCCACATACCTGAACCAGAGGCTAGGAGCAGCTTCTGTCTTCAGGAAAAGAAGCGGAGGACAACAACAATAATAATAATAATAATACATTTTATTTAAGGGCGCCTTTCATGGCACTCAAGGTCACCTTACAAAAGTACAGAAGTGCATAAAAACAGGGATAAAAACAAACAATAAAATACAATGGACAGTGCAAGGATCAGACGGAGTATGAGAGTTTGAACAGATGGGTTTTCAGTCTGGTTTTAAAGAGGGGTAAGGAGTCTGTGTTGCGGAGGTCAGGGGGGAGGGAGTTCCAAAACTGGGGAGCCGAGCGGCTGAATGCTCGGCTCCCCATGGTGACGAGGTGATGTGCAATGTGCACATCATGGCCAGGGAGGAAAGATGGTTTGAAAGAGGAGTAAAAGAAGCCATCTACGTCAAGCTGGAACGACCATCGTTTCACGTCTTCAAGAAATGCAAGCAAGTCCAGTTACCTACGATATAACACTTACGATAATCTGTGAATAACTTCCTCCACTGCTCCCATCATATTGACGACATCCAGCAGAGCTCGCACCCTAACAGTTATATGTGACGTCTGTACAGATGGTTTATATGGCTGTTAGTTTTTAGGGACAGACTGTACATTTGAGAGTAAGAATAAAGTTACCATTTACTTGAACACACAACAACATTTTTGGTATTCTGGTCAATGCATTGTTATTTTATCAGGACCAGTATGTGTAATATAATTTTTCTTTGCCACAATTTGATGGCCCCAGGCTGCAGGACAGAGTGTGTTGTGTCCTGTCTCTGCTCCTCTCTCTCAGGTTCCTCCTGATTGTCTGGCTCCTCCCACCTTGTTGAAGGATTGACGCCGCCTTACTGAGGCCTTTATAAGCTGGTCAGGTTCAACATGGCTCCTCTCTCTTCCTCCAGGAGGACTGGTGATTTGATTTATTTATTAGATCCCCATTAGCTGCTGGAACTTAACAGCAGCTACTCGTCCTGGGGTCTCACCAAGTTCATCAACCAAAAATGCAGCGAACATAAGATACATTTACATTCATACTCACAAACAAACACGACACAAGACACCTGCTCAAACCCAGTCCAATAATACTGTAGCTCTACATGCTGACAATTCATTTTAAATTCATTTTCAAGGATCACTTCCGCAATTTTGATTTTGACCCAGGTGTCTTTCTGTGTTTGGTTCTGACTGTGTTGTTCATGTTTTAGGTAGTTTAGGTTCATGTCAATGTTTCCTCACAGCCAACACTCTCACTACATCCACCGACTGATGACCTCACACATCACAGTGTTTCTTATGTTGACATGTTGTTCATTAATATATAACATAACATATATACGAATGGGCAAGATGGCGCCGGTGTGTCTGGCAAGCTGTCTGATGCTGTCAAGTTTTTTGCTGTTTGTTCTGTATCTGGCGTCTGTCACAAGGAGCGTAAACTCTCTGCTGGTTTATGAATACCAGGAGTTATTAGATATCAAAACCTCTGTGGACTTTTTGGCGGAGTATGGTCTGGGTGATCGAAAACTTCTCCTCCTCCGCTTCTGGCGGATGTCCCTGCTCACCTGCTCCATGCTGGGGCTCCACTCCCTCGGAGGCGCAGATGCAGAGGGACGCACAGCGGCCGGCTAGTCCGGATCAAAGCCTGGCTGGCCTCCTCTCCTGGTGTGGCACAGATTCCTGGCTGCATTTCGCAGGAATATGGAGCCTATCTTTGCCATTTTCTCTCCTGGTGCGCCCTCGCTCCAGTCGGCCCCTGGCTGGTACCTGTTGTTGGCCCGTATGAAGCGCTCCATGCGCCCTCGCCTGCCTCGTCACTGGCGTCTTGGTGGAGTGAACTGGCGTAACCTCAAGCCGCTTAGGTCAGACAGCTCATGTGGCCGTAATCCCAGCATTTTCATCGGCTTCGACTAGATGTGCGCTGGTTAACGCAAGATCAGTGATGAACAAGACTTTCATTCTCCAGGACTTCTTCACCTCACGCGCCTTGGGTATACTTTTCCTGACGGAAACCTGGATAAACGCGGGTGAGTCAGCGGCCTTCACAGAACTATTACCTTCGGATTGTACATTTCTTAATGCACCGAGAACCACTGGTCGTGGAGGAGGAATAGTGACTGTTTTTAAAAATGGGTTATGCTGCAAACCTTTGCCACCGATGTCCTTCTCCTCTTTTGAACTGAGCCTGTTGGAACTTGGTCGGTTGAACCCAGTATTTTGTGCGCTTTTCTACTGGCCGCCGAAATATAACAATCTTTTGTTAACGACCTCTCTGATTTCCTGGCTGGTATCATGACAAACTATGACAGGATCTTGTGTGTCGGTGATTTCAGCATGCATGTTTGTTGCCCTTCGAAGCCACTGGCCAAAGATTTTTTAGATTTGATTGAGGCTTTTAACTTTGTGCAATATGTTACTGGACCCACACAAGAACATGGACACACGTTAGACCTTGTTTTATCACATGGCTTGGCCATGTCCATTTTTAATGCTCAGATAAACGATGCAGTGTTTTCTGACCACATGCCTGTTTTATTTGAATTTAACTTGCCCTGTCAGAGTTTTAAACCACGCGCTCCTGTGCGCCACTGCCGCATCATAAAGCCTTCTACTGCTGCTCAGTTTTCTTCTGTTTTTATGAATGAAAATCAGTCTGACACAAGGCCCTCTGCTGTTTTTGACACTGAGCAATTGACATTAACTTTTCTTTCCACCTGTGCCGGCACTCTTGACTCTGTCGCTCCTCTCAAAGTTATGCGTCCCAGACCGAAATCTGAACCATGGATCAATGACACTACTCGTGTAGCCAGGCGCGAGTGCAGAAGAGCTGAGCGCAGGTGGAAGAAAGATAACCTTCATGTATCTTATGAAATTCTTAAAGAAAGCTGGAGAACATATCAGAGAACTGTTAAAGCAGAAAAAACTGCCTATTTTTCTGATATAATTTCCCAAAATCTTAATAAACCACGTGTTCTTTTTATAACTATTGATTCTATTCTAAATGCTCCCCAATCCACCTGTCTGGAAGTGTTGTACCCACATATTTTAAAGAAGCTGTTGTGGAACCCCTCATAAAGAAACCTAATCTGGACACTTCGGTCCTGTCTAATTACAGGCCAATCTCAAAGCTTCCTTTTCAATCAATTCAATCAATCAATTTTATTTATACAGCCCAATATCACAAATCACAATTTGCCTCACAGGGCTTTACAGCATACGACATCCCTCTGTCCTTATGACCCTCACAGCTGATCAGGAAAAACTCCCCAAAAAACCCCTTTAACGGGGAAAAAAAAAAAAATACAATAAATATAATAATATAATAATATAATATAATAAAAAAAAAAACAACCCTGCCATAAAAACAACTTTCATGAAGGTTAAACTGTTATATTGAGGTACTGATTCAACTTTATGGTCATTTTGGAGGGTTGTGGTGCTGTTGTATTGTACAATATTGGGAGACAATCCATGTCTCTGTTTCCTCATTCCTGCTCCTGATTGCTTGTTTTTATTTCAAAAATCCTTGAAAAAACTGTAATCTTACAACTGCAGTTGTTTTTGGAGGTGAACAGCATCCTTGAGATTTTTCAGTCTGGGTTCAAAGCTTTTCACAGCACTGAGTCTGCACTTTTAGGGATCTTAATGATCTTTTATTAATTACTGACTCTGGTGATTCTGCCATTCTTATGCCTTTAAGACCTTTCTGCTGCATTCGACACAGTTGACCACACAATTCTCATTTCTCGTCTGGAACACTGTGTGGGTATCAGGGATGCTGGCTTAGAGTGGTTTAGGTCGTATCTGTCTGGGAGATGCTTCTCTGTGAGACTAGGTGATGCTACGTCATCTTCTGCCCCCCTGTCTTGTGGAGTTCCCCAAGGCTCAATTCTCGGGCTTATCCTTTTTTCTTTATACATGGTCCCCCTTGGATTGATTTTTAAAAAACATGGCATCGCTTACTACTTTTATGCAGACGACTCCCAAATCTACCTCCCGCTCAAAAGAAATAATAACAGCTCCCTGATACCTCTACTAGAATGTCTAAAAGATATCAAGGCATGGATGGCTTTTAATTTTTTAAACTTCAATGAGGACAAAACTGAGGTTATGGCGTTTGGACCCAGTCGGGTCCGTGATGTCCCTCCTATAGACCTGGGTCCACTCCAGCCCTATCTAAAACCCATAGTCACCAACCTCGGCGTTAAAATGGACAGTGGTTTTAAACTTGATAAACAGATAAATTCTGTAGTGAAGACCAGTTTTTATCATCTGAGGCGTTTATCTAAAATTAAAAGTGTAGTATCTTTTAATGACTTTGAGCACTTGATTCATGCTTTTATCTCGACCCGTTTGGACTACTGTAATGCTCTCTATATTGGTATTAACCAGGCCTCCCTTGCACGCTTACAGTTACTCCAAAACGCGGCAGCACGCCTTTTAACAGGAACCCGAAGCATGACCACATTACCTCCAGTCTCGCCTCCCTCCACTGGCTCCCTGTCCATTTTAGAATTAATTTTAAGATCTTGTTGTATGTTTTTAAGTCGTTAAATGGGCTGGCGCCTGACTATATCGCGGACCTTATTCACATCTACACCCCCTCCAGAGTATTGAGGTCCGCTGATCTTTTGCAGCTCGTTGTCCCAAAAACAAGACAAATAACTAGGGGCGACTGTGCTTCTTCTGTGGTAGCTCTGAAATTATGGAATGAGCTACCCTCCCACATCAAAATGGTCCCTACCCTGGAAACTTTTAAGTCCAGCTTAAAAAACGTACCTGTATTCCCTGGCTTTTAATCCATCATGAGAGTCTGTGTGATTTCTGTTTTGTCTCAGTCTCTGTTTTTGTTTTTGTCTCTCTCTGTTTTGTATTGCAATTGAATCACTGGTTGGTTATTTTTCTGTTTTTAGGTATTTTCAGTGTTTTAAATACTTGTTTTATTTATTTACTGTGTTTTATTTTTTAATTTGTTGTGCAGCACTTTGGTAACCCTGTGTTTTTAAAATGTGCTATATAAATAAAAGTGAATTGGATTGGATAATATCTTCTTTATGTCAATGGTTGCTGTGTGGACCGTCCTTCTTTATGTGCTGCTGAACGCACTGAGATTAACAATAACACCATTTCAGTTATGACTTGAAGAAACACCTTTACTAAACATCTGAAACTAGGTGATATTGGTCTGTTGTTAATATATCAGTGTTGTGTGGTGTGTTGTCAGATGTATTCAGACACACTGAGGTGATATTGGTCTGTTGTTAATATATCAGTTGGCTCCATGTTTGTAGCCTCGGAGCTGAAAATAATAATGAAGGAGGTGATTTGTTGGCTGGACTCTGATGTTGAATAAACATGATTCAGATCCTGAGGCAGAAATATATGAGCAGCTCTGATAAGCCAGGCTTTGAATAGGACGACGGCTGTAATTTGCATTCATTGGAGCATTATTTGACAATGTGTGTGTGTTTGTTGTGTATCTGCAGCGGGACAGACGTTTAAATGTATTCTCTGCGTGCCAGCACACATCAAAACACAATTCGGGAGACGAGCCGTGCTTTCATTGATACTGCTGTTTCTTTAGGACGAGCAGCGGCTGTCAGTGACGCCTCTGTATGTGTGTGTGTGTGTGTGTGTGTGTGTGTGTGTTTGTGTCAGGAAGCAGACATATAGACGCTACACACATGTTATACACACAGGAAGCAGACAATATAGCTTTACATGTACATGTTATGTGTTACACACAGAAGCAGACATAGTGTGAGTGTCACATGTTCATACACACAACAGACCATATTGGCACTTTGGCTACAATGACATGTCATACACACAGGAACACACACACATACACACACACACATGTTACACACACACACATACACATATAGACATGAACACACACATGTACACATACACACAGGAAGCAGCAGCACATATATACGAGCTAACGTGACATGTTATACACACAGGAAGCAGACATATAGATGAGCTAATGTACATGTTATACACACACAGGAAGCAGACATATAGACAAGCTAATGTACATGTCATACACACAGGAAGCAGACATATAGACAAGCTAACGTACATGTTATACACACAGGAAGCAGACATATAGACGAGCTAACGTACTTGTTATACGCACAGGAAGCAGACATAGATGAGCTAATGTACATGTCATACACACAGGTAGCAGACATATAGACGAGCTAATGTACATGTCATACACACAGGAAGCAGACATATAGACGAGCTAACGTACATGTTATACACACAGGAAGCAGACATATAGACAAGCTAATGTACATGTCATACACACAGGAAGCAGACATATAGACGAGCTAACGTACATGTTATACACACAGGAAGCAGACATATAGACGAGCTAACGTACATGTTATACACACAGGAAGCAGACATATAGATGAGCTAATGTACATGTTATACACACAGGAAGCAGACATATAGATGAGCTAATGTACATGTTATACACACAGGAAGCAGACATATAGATGAGCTAATGTACATGTCATACACACAGGAAGCAGACACATGGACGAGCTAATGTACATGTTATACACACAGGAAGCAGACATATAGACGAGCTAACGTACATGTTGTACGCACAGGAAGCAGACATATAGACAAGCTAACGTACATGTTATACACACAGGAAGCAGACATATAGACGAGCTAATGTACATGTTATACACACAGGAAGCAGACATATAGACGAGCTAATGTACATGTTGTACGCACAGGTAGCAGACATATAGACGGGCTAACGTACTTGTTATACGCACAGGAAGCAGACACATGGACGAGCTAATGTACATGTTGTACACACAGGAAGCAGACATATAGACGGGCTAACGTACTTGTTATACGCACAGGAAGCAGACACATGGACGAGCTAATGTACATGTTGTACGCACAGGAAGCAGACATATAGACGAGCTAACGTACATGTTATACACACAGGAAGCAGACATAGACGAGCTAATGTACATGTTATACACACAGGAAGCAGAGATATAGACGAGCTAACGTACATGTCATACACACAGGAAGCAGACATAGATGAGCTAATGTACATGTTATACGCACAGGAAGCAGACATATAGACGAGCTAACGTACATGTTATACACACAGGTAGCAGACATATAGACGAGCTAACGTACATGTTATACACACAGGAAGCAGACATAGACGAGCTAATGTACATGTTATACACACAGGAAGCAGAGATATAGACGAGCTAACGTACATGTTATACGCACAGGAAGCAGACATATAGACGAGCTAACGTACATGTTATACACACAGGAAGCAGACATAGACGAGCTAATGTACATGTTATACGCACAGGAAGCAGACACATGGACGAGCTAACGTACATGTTATACGCACAGGAAGCAGACACATGGACGAGCTAATGTACATGTTGTACACACAGGAAGCAGACATATAGACGGGCTAACGTACTTGTTATACGCACAGGAAGCAGAGATATAGACGAGCTAACGTACATGTTATACGCACAGGAAGCAGACATATAGACGAGCTAACGTACATGTTATACACACAGGAAGCAGACATAGACGAGCTAATGTACATGTTATACGCACAGGAAGCAGACATATAGACGAGCTAATGTACATGTTATACGCACAGGAAGCAGACATATAGACGAGCTAACGTACATGTTATACGCACAGGAAGCAGACACATGGACGAGCTAATGTACATGTTGTACACACAGGAAGCAGACATATAGGCAGGCTAACGTACTTGTTATACACACAGGAAGCAGACACATGGACGAGCTAATGTACATGTTGTACACACAGGAAGCAGACATATAGACGGGCTAACGTACTTGTTATACGCACAGGAAGCAGACACATGGACGAGCTAATGTACATGTTGTACACACAGGAAGCAGACATATAGACGAGCTAATGTACATGTTATACGCACAGGAAGCAGACATATAGACGAGCTAACGTACATGTTATACACACAGGAAGCAGACATATAGACGAGCTAATGTACATGTTATACACACAGGAAGCAGACATATAGACGAGCTAATGTACATGTTATACGCACAGGAAGCAGACATATAGACGAGCTAACGTACATGTTATACGCACAGGAAGCAGACACATGGACGAGCTAATGTACATGTTGTACACACAGGAAGCAGACATATAGACGGGCTAACGTACTTGTTATACGCACAGGAAGCAGACACATGGACGAGCTAATGTACATGTTGTACACACAGGAAGCAGACATATAGACGGGCTAACGTACTTGTTATACGCACAGGAAGCAGACACATGGACGAGCTAATGTACATGTTGTACACACAGGAAGCAGACATATAGACGAGCTAATGTACATGTTATACGCACAGGAAGCAGACACATGGACGAGCTAATGTACATGTTGTACACACAGGAAGCAGACATATAGGCAGACTAATGTACTTGTTATACGCACAGGAAGCAGACACATGGGACGAGCTAATGTACATGTTGTACACACAGGAAGCAGACATATAGGCAGGCTAACGTACTTGTTATACGCACAGGAAGCAGACACATCGACGAGCTAATGTACATGTTGTACACACAGGAAGCAGACATATAGACAGCTAATGTACATGTTATACGCACAGGAAGCAGACATATGGCGAGCTAACGTACATGTTATACACACAGGAAGCAGACATAGGCAGGCTAATGTACATGTTATACGCACAGGAAGCAGACATATAGACGAGCTAATGTACATGTTATACGCACAGGAAGCAGACATATAGACGAGCTAAAGTACATGTTATACGCACAGGAAGCAGACACATGGACGAGCTAATGTACATGTTGTACACACAGGAAGCAGACATATAGACGGGCTAACGTACTTGTTATACGCACAGGAAGCAGACACATGGACGAGCTAATGTACATGTTGTACACACAGGAAGCAGACATATAGACGGGCTAACATACTTGTTATACGCACAGGAAGCAGACACATGGACGAGCTAATGTACATGTTGTACACACAGGAAGCAGACATATAGACGAGCTAACGTACATGTTATACGCACAGGAAGCAGACACATGGACGAGCTAATGTACATGTTGTACACACAGGTAGCAGACATATAGACGAGCTAATGTACATGTTATACACACAGGAAGCAGACATAGACGAGCTAATGTACATGTTATACACACAGGAAGCAGAGATATAGATGAGCTAATGTACATGTTGTACGCACAGGAAGCAGACATATAGACGAGCTAATGTACATGTCATACACACAGGAAGCAGACATAGATGAGCTAATGTACATGTTATACGCACAGGAAGCAGACATATAGACGAGCTAACGTACATGTTATACACACAGGTAGCAGACATATAGACGAGCTAACGTACATGTTGTACGCACAGGAAGCAGACATATAGACGAGCTAACGTACATGTTGTACACACAGGTAGCAGACATATAGACGAGCTAACGTACATGTTGTACGCACAGGAAGCAGACATATAGACGAGCTACCATACATGTTATACACACAGGAAGCAGACACACAGACGGGTCATTTTTTTTTTTATAGGGTGCCATTTGGACGTCATAACTTGTGGAAAAAAAATATTTGATTCACCCAGATTTGAATGTTCCCTTAAAAAAAGAACACATTTAACTTACTGAAAAACATATTGGTTGAGCTCAGGCACCTACATAATATTATATTTATATATTTTAACAACATGTGACACATGGGATGTGTCCACTCTGTTAAGGACATAGACATACCATTTTAAATGTGTTTTTACTGCATGACTCCTTTTGAAATTATATTTTTAAAGAAAGTGTATGTCCCTCACTTTAGTCAGATAATTTATTTTACAATCAAGTTATTTTAAATAAGCTTTTATTTAGAAAAACAAGTGCATATTATGATCATGGAACATATTCCTCCAGTTAATTTCATAAGAAAAGTGACTTATGATGCAAATTACTAAAAATTTCTAGCATGTACAATCAAACCTCTCCATATCATTATGTCACCACAAATATAGCCTAGTTAAAATATTTTTATTTCATGAAACTATGATGGCAAAATATCAACATAACAGAGTGGACTGTATTATATCAGAGTGGACGAAACACAGCCAATGAAGAAACCTGCATGTGATTAAATGCATTTTGCAGGCAAATTTCATAGAGCACATTTGAACACAACAAACAGTGCAATGTATCAAATTCATCTTGAAACAAACCAAAGGAGGGAAATGGGGGTTGAACAAGGACAGGAAGGCCAAGGAACAGCTGGAGAATGTCTGTTGGGCAGAACTCAAAGAAACTGAAACGTATTGGAATCCCACCACCAAACCACCTGCAAAAAGTTCAAGAATAAGACCAATAAAAATGACACTGTGGAACTTCTCACTCTCTAAAAGTGCAATGAAAACCAAACAGAGGTTCAGACACGTCAATCAATTACATCCTTGACACTACCACACTGCACTCAAATCAGGCTAATCAGGCAGATAAGTGAAAACACCTGTGTTGGTGCACAAAGACTTTAAGCCACATTTTTAGTCTATGTAGTGGTCTTCCAGATATTTCCATGTAGACTTCTCCAGTTGGATGGAGCGCTTATTGAGTGCTTGTGGTTCTGGTATAAGACAGAGAAGTTGGTCATCTGCATACCAGCTTACATCTTCACGTGAATTTGGCCATTTGAATTTATTCACCCCATTGCATTGCATTTAGGTAATATACAGGCTATCCTAATAATATTCATGTACAATATAAAATGCACATAATCAGTGCTTCAATCTTTTAACCTCCTGAGACCCAGAAATTCATTTTGCCCACTCGAGAGGACAGGAAGGAAGGAAGGACAGAGGGAGGAAGGAAGGAAGGAAGGAATGAAGAAAGGAACAAAGGGAGGGAAAGAAGCAAGGAAGGAAGGAAGGACAGAGGGAGGAAGGATGGAGGGACCAAAGGAAGGAGCGTAGGGAGGGAAAGAGGGAACGAAAGAATGGGGAGGGAAGGAAGGAAGGAGGAAAGAAGCAAGGAAGGGTGAAAGGAAGGAACAGAGGGAGGGAAAGAAAGAAGGAAGGAAGGAAGGAAGGAAGGAAGGAAGGAAGGAAAAGAAATTAAAACACCTTTTTCCCCCAGGGTCTCAGGAGGTTAAATATCTATAAGTCAACAATACATACAGTATGTCCACGCTGTTAAGCTGGTGTCCACCATGTTACTTGAATAAGGATAACAGAGTGGACACTAACAGAGTGGACATTTTGAGCTAAAGTTAGCCCTCAGCCCGGCTTTGCTAGCATAATAGCTAACGTGACTTCGGATACTTAATGAGAAATCTATAATTTTACACGAAAACCTTTTGAAATGATTCAATTTGATTAATTTCTTTGATATATAGCTTTAACAGAGTGGACACGTTATTGTTACATCCAATATTATAAGAATGTGTAGCCTATTATTTTTGTTTTTTGATTCGTGGAGAAAGTATTTTGAGTATTTTAAATACAACAGTATTCCACTCAAAAGTATTTTGTTATAAATTACATCTGGTTTTTATCAGCCTTATCAAATACAAATTACAAAATACTCAAATGTAATTGAAATACGTATTTTAAATACAAGTAATAGAAATACTGCCCATCCCTGTACACACACACATTACATCTGCTCCATAGACACACAGAAACACACTCAAACATTATTTTAGTGTCCACAGTCTGATTTTGTTCTTTCTGCAGTGTGAAACAAACAGACACAGAGAATCTGAATATAAGGAAAAAATAAAACACATCTATAACCTGGGTTTTGTTCTCATGACTCTGACATGTCAGTAAATTACAGTTAAACTAAATTAAATTAATCCAGGAAGTCACTGCTGTTGATTCGACTCAGAGACAAACGGTTGGATTTATTTCTGTAAAGCTGTTTGGAGGGAGCTCATTTATGTTCTCAGGGTTCTTTGTTCCCAACTTTATTATCATGTTATGACACAATATGAAGCCTGGTTATTGTCTCAGTGTTTCAGGTTCAGATATTTCATAACTATACTAACCTGATCCTGAACCTGAACCTCATCTCAACCTGTTTGGACATGGAAATAATCAACTACAGTTCATTAATAATTTCATAATCTGAACATGTTGATTCATCATTTTTATCCCTATTTTATGTTGTTTTTCTTTCTCTCTGTTAACTGTTTAATGAATTGGTTGACTGATTGTTCTTATGTTGAATTTATGGCTGAGATATATTTGGGAGTTTTTCTCTATTCAAAAAGAGAAACTGTTTGTCAGTACTCTCCTACTAAGTACAAGTACAAAACATTAAAGCCGAGTCCACTTCAGTTTACTGAGACACGATTACAGTCCTCTAACACCAAACACGTCACCTGAACCTGATATAGAACTGGGAACATCTTTTTCAGGTTCTCATTGTGTGAACACACAACTGTTCCCAATAGTGCCATATAAATCTGGGAACATATAAATCTGGGAACATAATTGTTCCTGGAGTAAAGTAAACATGTTTATTTCTACATGTTAACATGGAGGTCTGTGAGGACTGACTCGCTCTGGAGCTAGTGGACATTAGAGGAACTGCAGGTCGATGCTTGACCAGGATATTTATGTGTTTCTTGAATCATTACTGCCCCCTGTAGATCGGAGGAATAGTCTGACACCATTGATGGAAATGTGTTTGTGTCACTCATGTTCATGCTTAATTGATTGGAACAGCTGTGTAAGCACAAATAAACGTTGGTGGTATGTTATGCATGAATGTGAATGTGTGGTGCTAATCTTGCAGTAGACACCTTTGTTGTAGACATCAAACAGCTTTTACAAACCTTTAACAGAACAGTGTTTTTTCGTTTTTGTTTTTTTCCCCGTTAAAGGGTTTTTTTGGGGAGTTTTTCCTGATCAGCTGTGAGGGTCCTAAGGACAGAGGGATGTCGTATGCTGTAAAGCCCTGTGAGGCAAATTGTGATTTGTGATATTGGGCTTTATAAATAAAATTGATTGATTGATTGATATATGTAGACAAACAGAGAGCCTTCAAAAGATGTCCCAGTAAACCTGTTACATAAATTAATCTAAACACTCTCTGAGTCTGACGTGTTTTATTTACAGGAGCAGAGGAGTCTAAACAAGAATGAGCCATAATCAGAGCAGAGAGTGAGACCAAGGTTAAATGAAACCATAATAAACACAGATCATCAGAACTCAACATCACAGTTAATGTGGTGGATGTGAGGACAGATCTTTGCTGCACACTGAGCCGGGATACAGCAGCAGTCCGAGGCTGACAGCTCAGAGATTTAAGGCTCGCTGCTGCACTCAGCTGCCTGCACAGGATTTTCTAATTAGAGTTGGCGACTTGGCTTCAGCTTTGCCTCGCAATAAATCAGCCAGCCTCTCAGGTGCACCCCCACCCCCACACACCCCCAGCCCTGCTCAGTGGCATTTCACTATCAGCACACTGATTGAGTTCCCCTGATATTTTGGTCCAGGAGAGGAGGAAGAGATGGAGGCACTCTGTGTGTGTGTGTGTGCGTGTGTGTGTGTGTGTGTGTGTGCATCTTCAACACATGACTCAGCCAAACAGCTTTGTTGGACGTCATCAGAGGGAGGGAACGTGTTAAAAACATGAACCACACATGTCACAGATCCTGAACTGATACCTGGCGCTCCTCCTCCTCAGGCCGGACGATGAAGGCCACAGATGCTATGAGTAAAAGCACAGGGAGAAAACGTGGCAGCTTTATTGTCTGTTGATTTTGCTTGAGTAAGGCTTCTGCACATTTAATTCCCTGAACACCTTATTGCAAAGATTTGGAGGCCAATGTTTATCCAATTTTTCCCAGTTTTTTTTCTCTGGTGCAGAATTAAAGTTTGGTCAGGCAGAACGAAGCCAGTTCAATTCTTCATCAAAACTTTAGCAGCCTCAGGACTCTGTAAAAACAGAGGAGACTCAGATTCAGGTGAGTCATTATAATACAGGTACAGTCCTCCTGCTGTCTTTAGGTTTCATTATTGTTTCATCCGTCCTCCTCCTGTCCAGGCTGCTGAGGACACTCTGACATGGATACAGGAGATGAAATCTTTATGTCAACTAGATATATGTTCTAAAGATCATACGGGACATCAGTAGAGTCTAATGTCAGCCCAGTGTCCATATCATGTTCCTACAGGACACATCTTCTAATTCATGTCCAAAGACAACATTGAGGACCCTTTAAGGAGGACAAAGAACAAAGAAGACTGAAGTGTACACCACCTGAACTATGTGTCTGTTTGTCTCTGACATACAGCACCAAAGAAATTCACTCTGTGTTCAGACTCAGAGGTTTAAGATTACTACAGTTCACTGTATCTAGAAGAAAACTATTATAATGAATAATGAATCATGACCTTGCTGTTAATATAAAGTTATTACATATGGTTTTATAATTATATTAAAGCTCCAGTGTGTCAGATTTAACATGAATATAATCTGAGCTGTGAGAACAAGAGGTCGAAGGGCTGTACACATGCCGCATCTTTAACCACCTGGGAAACGCAAAGTTGGGCGCTGGGTGCAACTCTTGTGTTTTTTCTCTGCCAACTTTCTGAGATTGCTAAGCAACTACAAAAAGCACCTATCACAGCCTGTTTACCTGAAACCCTGAGGTCAGAGCTGATCTACTTCCTGTTTGTCCGTGGGACAGATGTGACGCTATGACAGCTCTGCACTGACATCATCAACTTCTCCTCCATATTTATCACACACTGATATTTACTGATCTGTCAGCTGTGATTGGTTGGTCCTCGTCACATGACATGCGGTGACTGCTGCATTCTAAAAGTTGTATTCCATTTATCTCAAAGCGCAGCCGTCACTCCCTCAAACACAGGCGTTCGTGAACGCGTGTGTGCCGCTCTAGTGTTGCTCTGACATTTGAGCGTGCCTGCTGCACGTCTACATTGAAAACAATGAATTTGAGGCGGCACAAAACGCAGCATGTGTGTGTACGGCTCCTACAGAGGGAGCAGGTCCTCATCTGTGGTGTTTCTACAGGGGTCAGTTACTGTATAACCTGAGCTCTGTGGGATCTTTGACAGGATGGAGGGAAATAAATATATAACAGCCTGTGTTGGGCTCAGGGTAACATTTCTGTGTGAGACAGAGATAACCAGAACAATCAGTCTCTTATACTGTGAAACTGAAGAAACCAAGATACATAAAATAATAAAGAATAAAATGTGTTGCTGTATTTAAACATAGAGAGTATGATGAGGAATCATCAGATAACAACACCCTGGCCGTTGTGTGCAGGATCATTGATGGTGTTTTGTCTCAGCAGACGTGTGATGACCAGGACAGATTCCTCCACTGGAACACAGAGAAACACAGAGGAGACATTTAGACATTTAGTTCTCAAACACCTGAGAACATGTTGCTGTTACAGTAAGAGTCGACAGGACTGTGTTCACAGACAGTCCTGTGAATTTAGTCCTAATGAGTATACAGGTTCAAACAGGTCTCAGCAGAGGGAAGAATATTAACATGATTAATAACAGACGAAACACAAATGTGTGTTTGGGTTAATGTTTGTTTCACAGAGTCCACCATCAGTCTTAATTAAAGTCCTGAGACTGGACTCTGAGTTCATCAGCACACAGGTTCGTCATCTCATCTGGGAGCAGAATGACCTCCCTGCTGAATGCAAAGAAGAAATCATATTAATGTTGTGTGACGGTGTTATTACCCAGAGTTCTGCTGCTGCTGCAGAGAGGACGCAGAGCTGCACTGCAGACCAGGCCAAACTGCAGAGTGACCACAGAGCTGCCGCCACCGTCACTGTCACCGCTGCTGCCAAGGAGTTAACTAAAAAATGATCACTTTCACCAGTGACTTCCTCCACCTGATGGTGACACCATCGCATCGCACTGACACTGTCTCAACATGTGGTTGAGAAATGCCACGGTAATCAAACAAATCAAACATAGCCTGTTTATAGTGAGACGTTAAGACACATTTTCACTCACCCGTTGTCTGCCGAAAAATAGTTTTGTGCGAGCAAAAGAAATCATTCAGGAGCACGCTGTGCAAGTACAGATTTCAACCAGCAGCAGAAATGAAAGGTGAATCCTGCCGGTTGTGGGTTGAACGGAGGTCACAGACAGGAATATGGCGGAGCGCTATGGCCACGCAAGATAGCGGTTTACTGGCAATTGAGAAGTCCGGCTCCAGGTCCAATAATTTCCTCTTCTTGGTGTCATGACAGTGGACTAAAGACATCCTTTGTGTCTAATAGTAGAGCAGTAGGCCCAATGTAGCCCTGTGTGTGTGTGCTGGGCTGGCTTATATGTGTATTCTTATATGAAGTATGTCTTATATAAATTATTCCCAATGCAAAACAGATTCTTATTCTTATTGAAAAGTGAAGTATGAGGATATGGAAATATATGTCAGAACTTATAATATGCCAATATTAAATCAATTTGATACTTTGAATGCTCAGAAATTGCATTGCCAATGAACATAAACTTAGAAAATATGTAACACAACTTCCGGTATAAGCCACGCTCATGTCTCTGCGCATCCCTACTTTGCATCCATGTGATTCAATACCTTGTTAATTCTTAGCTGAACACTGTAACACCCTGGCTCTGTACAGACCAACTGTGTTCTCCTGTCAGCACGTTGGTCATGTGATCACAGTACAGACCACCTGTGTTCTCCTGTCAGCACGTTGGTCATGTGATCACAGCTGTCCACAGTATAGGATATGTACAGATGTGACTGCATTATTTTTTGTAGGCAAACATACAAACAGTTCATGAGAACACAGAACACACATGAGACACATTTACCACAGTATGGTTAAAAGTTTCAACGTGTTAACGACATAGTAACATGATGCAGGCATGTATTCCGGTGATTGGACTGATGGAGTCATTGTTGTATAACCGTTACACCGTGCACTCAACGTTTACGTCATGATAAGTTAAAGCAAGAAAACTTTCAGATAAATACCCAAAAGTTAAGTATCAGTCTGACACAGAGTTTATCCTCTGTTGTAAACTGAGTTAAAAGTTGAGAATATGAAGTTAATAGGGAGTAGCTGGGTTACTCTAACTGGGTTTAAAAGTTTTGGATAATAACCATAAAAGCACATCAGACAGATTTATACAAACTAAACATTATGTAGTTTAAAGTGAGGACAAATCTCAGAGGGATAAAAGAGCTGGCGTGATGAAGGTCGATTAAAGAAGGTATTTAATAACAGACGATACACACACATCGACTCAGGGACCATCACACACCACATTAATGACTGTCTCTAATATGAATGTATGATAATGTATAAATCAGATCCTGTGTTTTGTGCCTGTGTGAATGAACACAGGTGAAATGATCCGTACACGTAGTCTGACCTCTGATGATTTACAAACTCCTCCCATCAGTAAAAGCTGTGACAGGCCGAATGTGTTTAGTGTCCGAGCCTCTCACTTTGTTAACCCAGGATGTAGCAGGCAGATGGGACAGACTAAGTGAGCCATATTTCTTTAATAGCTCACTGGAACACTAAAAGCTCTGCAAATTGTTTAAAAGCAACAACAGATGACGGATGGTGATGGCGTCTGAATGACACAGAAGTTTAAGACCGCTCCCATTTTACCCTCATCTGTTGGTTCTGTCTTTATCTTTGCTCCTTCCTGATTTAGTCCTCACATCACATTTCCGATCCCTCACTGTTCTGTGTCACGGTCCTTCTTCTTCATGGATGCCTCGATGATATTCTGTTTGTCTTTTGGTCAACAGACTCCATGCAGAGACCAAACCTGTGTGTATCCACAGTTTGTGTCACTAAGCTCCTCTGGTGACCAGAAACTATTAAATATTGCCATTAAACCCTCTCTTCCCTCCTGACAGTTTGCTCCAGGGAGCAGCTGTGTGTGACATGACTGAACACTATTGGTGAGCAGGTTTCACAGATGAACGTCTTTAAAGGTCTCTCATGTGGACATCAAAGCTGCAGTGCACAACTTTTGTCTCCAACCAAAGCTGATGCAGCGGCGCCTGATACTGTGTGTCCATGAAACGTGTCACACCTCTATCCCATCATGCCTTTCACCTCACACTGCAGGTACAGAGACCAATGTCTTCTTCACCTCACAGTTTGTGTTAGTGCAGACTTCAGTGATGGAGGTGACATCTGAGCGGAGTCACAACTCCATCCTGTTGAGCCAGCTGTTTATTTATTAAATGAATTAAATTAAATTAAATTAAATTAAATTAATGAGGAACTCTGCTGGTCATTTGATATTTCTGAGTCACTGTGGATGCTGTTTGATTGTTGAGCTGTGTGACTGTGTTGATGCAGGCTGAGGACTCACTTTGATCCTCCCTGCATATTTGTTTTACATGATGATGTAATGTTTACTGTGTGGACCCCTCAGTGGAGGAGCTATGGTTTCAGAAGTGAGGGGACAGATTGTTTTGGAGTAAGATGATTTTTTTGAATGATTCACTGAAGTATTCTCTCTCATTCAGTTGTGCCTCTCCATAGCAGCTAAAGAAATAAACCAGATATCCAAAAACACCTGATGACTAGGAGAAGAGTCGTCCTTTAACGTCACCTAACTGTTACCAGAAACCGCGTAAATCACCTCACATGGTTTGATATAAAGAATGAGTGCAGGGTTTGCAGGTGCATCTTGTCCGCCCACTCACGCTGCATCCAGGACAATTCTGAAAAATGAGCTCTGACTTGTTAAAAAGAAGTAAACAGCTGTCAAACTTGATCTGCAGTATGGAAAAGTGCAGGGGACATGGGGGACAAATACAGGAGCTGCAGGGGACATAGGGGACAGATACAGGAGCTGCAGGGGACATAGGGGACAAATACAGGAGCTGCAGGGGACATGGGGGACAAATACAGGAGCTGCAGGGGACATGGGGGACAGATACAGGAGCTGCAGGGGACATAGGGGACAAATACAGGAGCTGCAGGGGACATGGGGGACAAATACAAGAGCTGCAGGGGACATGGGGGACAAATACAGGAGCTGCAGGGGACATGGGGGACAAATACAGGAGCTGCAGGGGACATGGGGGACAGATACAGGAGCTGCAGGGGACATAGGGGACAAATACAGGAGCTGCAGGGGACATAGGGGACAGATACAGGAGCTGCAGGGACATGGGGACAAATACAGGAGCTGCAGGGGACATGGGGACAAATACAAGAGCTGCAGGGGACATGGGGACAAATACAGGAGCTGCAGGGACATGGTGGACATATACAGGAGCTGCAGGGGACATGGGGGACAAATACAGGAGCTGCAGGGGACATGGGGGACAAATACAGGAGCTGCAGGGGACATAGGGGACAGATACAGGAGCTGCAGGGGACCTCGGGGAAAAATACAGGAGCTGCAGGGGACATGGGGACAGATACAGGAGCTGCAGGGGACATGGGGACAAATACAGGAGCTGCAGGGGACATGGGGACAGATACAGGAGCTGCAGGGGACATGTGGGACAGATACAGGAGCTGCAGGGGACATGGGGGACAAATACAGGAGCTGCAGGGGACATGGGGGACAGATACAGGAGCTGCAGGGGACATCGGGGACAAATACAGGAGCTGCAGGGGACATCGGGGACAGATACAGGAGCTGCAGGGGACATGGGGGACAGATACAGGAGCTGCAGGGGACATGGGGGACAAATACAGGAGCTGCAGGGGACATCGGGGACAAATACAGGAGCTGCAGGGGACATGGGGGACAAATACAGGAGCTGCAGGGACATGGGGACAGATACAGGAGCTGCAGGGGACATGGGGGACAAATACAGGAGCTGCAGGGGACATGGGTTACAAATACAGGATCTGCAGGGGACATTGGGGACATATACAGGAGCTGCAGGGGACATGGGGGACATATACAGGAGCTGCAGGGGACATGGGGGACAGATACAGGAGCTGCAGGGGACATGGGGGACAAATACAGGAGCTGCAGGGGACATAGGGGACAAATACAGGAGCTGCAGGGGACATGGGGGACAGATACAGGAGCTGCAGGGGACATAGGGGACAGATACAGGAGCTGCAGGGGACATGGGGGACAGATACAGGAGCTGCAGGGGACATAGGGGACAAATACAGGAGCTGCAGGGGACATGGGGGACAAATACAGGAGCTGCAGGGGACATGGGGGACAGATACAGGAGCTGCAGGGGACATAGGGGACAAATACAGGAGCTGCAGGGGACATGGGGGACAAATACAGGAGCTGCAGGGGACATAGGGGACAAATACAGGAGCTGCAGGGGACATGGGGGACAGATACAGGAGCTGCAGGGGACATGAGGGACAAATACAGGAGCTGCAGGGGACATGGGGGACAAATACAGGAGCTGCAGGGGACATGGGGGACAGATACAGGAGCTGCAGGGGACATGGGGGACAAATACAGGAGCTGCAGGGGACATGGGGAACAAATACAGGAGCTGCAGGGGACATAGGGGACAAATACAGGAGCTGCAGGGGACATAGGGGACAGATACAGGAGCTGCAGGGGACATGGGGGACAAATACAGGAGCTGCAGGGGACATGGGGGACAAATACAGGAGCTGCAGGGGACATGGGGGACAGATACAGGAGCTGCAGGGGACATGGGGGACAAATACAGGAGCTGCAGGGGACATAGGGGACAAATACAGGAGCTGCAGGGGACATGGGGGACAGATACAGGAGCTGCAGGGGACATGGGGGACAAATACAGGAGCTGCAGGGGACATGGGGGACAGATACAGGAGCTGCAGGGGACATGGGGGACAAATACAGGAGCTGCAGGGGACATGGGGGACAAATACAGGAGCTGCAGGGGACATAGAGGACAGATACAGGAGCTGCAGGGGACATGGGGGACAAATACAGGAGCTGCAGGGGACATAGGGGACAACAGGAGCTGCAGGGGACATTGGGGACAAATACAGGAGCTGCAGGGGACATGGGGGACAAATACAGGAGCTGCAGGGGACATGGGGGACAAATACAGGAGCTGCAGGGGACATGGGGGACAGATACAGGAGCTGCAGGGGACATGGGGGACAAATACAGGAGCTGCAGGGGACATGTGGGTCACATACAGGAGCTGCAGGGGCCATGGGGGACATATACAGGAGCTGCAGGGGACATGGGGGACAGATACAGGAGCTGCAGGGGACATGGGGGACAGATACAGGAGCTGCAGGGGACATGGGGACAAATACAGGAGCTGCAGGGGACATAGAGGACATATACAGGAGCTGCAGGGGACATTGGGGACAAATACAGGAGCTGCAGGGGACATGGGGGACAAATACAGGAGCTGCAGGGGACATGGGGGACAAATACAGGAGCTGCAGGGGACATGGGGGACAAATACAGGAGCTGCAGGGGACATGGGGGGCAAATACAGGAGCTGCAGGGGACATAGAGGACAGATACAGGAGCTGCAGGGGACATGGGGGACAAACACAGGAGCTGCAGGGGACATGGGGGACAGATACAGGAGCTGCAGGGGACATGGGGGACAAATACAGGAGCTGCAGGGGACATGAGGGACCAATACAGGAGCTGCAGGGGACATGGGGGACAAATACAGGAGCTGCAGGGGACATGGGGGACAGATACAGGAGCTGCAGGGGACATGGGGGACAAATACAGGAGCTTCAGGGGACATTGGGGACAAATACAGGAGCTGCAGGGGACTTGGGGGACAGATACAGGAGCTGCAGGGGACATGGGGGACAAATACAGGAGCTGCAGGGGACATGGGGGACAGATACAGGAGCTGCAGGGGACATGGGGAATAAATACAGGAGCTGCAGGGGACATAGGGGACAAATACAGGAGCTGCAGGGGACATAGGGGACAGATACAGGAGCTGCAGGGGACATGGGGGACAAATACAGGAGCTGCAGGGGACATAGGGGACAGATACAGGAGCTGCAGGGGACATGGGGGACAAATACAGGAGCTGCAGGGGACATCGGGGACAGATACAGGAGCTGCAGGGGACATGGGGGACAGATACAGGAGCTGCAGGGGACATGGGGGACACATACAGGAGCTGCAGGGGACCTGGGGACCAATACAGGAGCTGCAGGGGACATAGGGGACAGATACAGGAGCTGCAGGGGACATGGGGACAAATACAGGAGCTGCAGGGGACATGGGGACAAATACAGGAGCTGCAGGGGACATGGGGACAAATACAGGAGCTGCAGGGGACATGGGGACAGATACAGGAGCTGCAGGGGACATGGGGGACAAATACAGGAGCTGCAGGGGACATGGGGGACACATACAGGAGCTGCAGGGGACATCGGGGACAGATACAGGAGCTGCAGGGGACATGGGGGACAAATACAGGAGCTGCAGGGGACATGGGGGACAAATACAGGAGCTGCAGGGGACATGGGGGACCAATACAGGAGCTTCAGGGGACATGAGGGACCAATACAGGAGCTGCAGGGGACATGGGGGACAAATACAGGAGCTGCAGGGGACATGGGGGACAGATACAGGAGCTGCAGGGGACATGGGGGACAAATACAGGAGCTGCAGGGGACATGGGGACAGATACAGGAGCTGCAGGGGACATGGGGACAAATACAGGAGCTGCAGGGGACATGGGGACAAATACAGGAGCTGCAGGGGACATGGGGACAAATACAGGAGCTGCAGGGGACATGGGGACAGATACAGGAGCTCCAGGGGACCGGGGGCCAAATACAGGAGCTGCAGGGGACATGGGGGACAGATACAGGAGCTGCAGGGGACATGGGGGACAAATACAGGAGCTGCAGGGGACATGGGGGACAGATACAGGAGCTGCAGGGGACATAGGGGACAAATACAGGAGCTGCAGGGGACATGGGGGACAAATACAGGAGCTGCAGGGGACATGGGGGACAGATACAGGAGCTGCAGGGGACATAGGGGACAAATACAGGAGCTGCAGGGGACAGATACAGGAGCTGCAGGGGACATAGGGGACAAATACAGGAGCTGCAGGGGACATGGGGGACAAATACAGGAGCTGCAGGGGACATGGGGGACAGATACAGGAGCTGCAGGGGACATAGGGGACAAATACAGGAGCTGCAGGGACATGGGGACAAATACAGGAGCTGCAGGGGACATAGGGGACAAATACAGGAGCTGCAGGGGACATGGGGACAAATACAGGAGCTGCAGGGGACATAGGGGACAGATACAGGAGCTGCAGGGGACATGGGGGACAAATACAGGAGCTGCAGGGGACATGGGGACAAATACAGGAGCTGCAGGGGACATGGGGGACAGATACAGGAGCTGCAGGGGACATGGGGGACAAATACAGGAGCTGCAGGGGACATAGGGGACAAATACAGGAGCTGCAGGGGACATGGGGGACCAATACAGGAGCTGCAGGGGACATGAGGGACAAATACAGGAGCTGCAGGGGACATGGGGACAAATACAGGAGCTGCAGGGGACATGGGGACAGATACAGGAGCTGCAGGGGACATGGGGGACAAATACAGGAGCTGCAGGGGACAGGGGGGACAGATACAGGAGCTGCAGGGGACATGGGGAATAAATACAGGAGCTGCAGGGGACATAGGGGACAAATACAGGAGCTGCAGGGGACATGGGGGACAAATACAGGAGCTGCAGGGGACATGGGGGACACATACAGGAGCTGCAGGGGACATGGGGGACAAATACAGGAGCTGCAGGGGACATGGGGGACAGATACAGGAGCTGCAGGGGACATGGGGAACAAATACAGGAGCTGCAGGGGACATGGGGACAGATACAGGAGCTGCAGGGACATAGGGGACAAATACAGGAGCTGCAGGGGACATGGGGACAAATACAGGAGCTGCAGGGGACATGGGGACAGATACAGGAGCTGCAACATAGGGGACAAATACAGGAGCTGCAGGGGACAGACAGATACAGGAGCTGCAGGGGACATGGGGACAAATACAGGAGCTGCAGGGGACATGGGGACAAATACAGGAGCTGCAGGGGACATGGGGACAGATACAGGAGCTGCAGGGGACATGGGGAACAAATACAGGAGCTGCAGGGGACATAGGGGACAAATACAAGAGCTGCAGGGGACATGGGGGACAGATACAGGAGCTGCAGGGGACATGGGGGACAGATACAGGAGCTGCAGGGGACATGGGGGACAAATACAGGAGCTGCAGGGGACATGGGGAACAAATACAGGAGCTGCAGGGGACATAGGGGACAGATACAGGAGCTGCAGGGGACATGGGGGACAAATACAGGAGCTGCAGGGGACATAGGGGACAGATACAGGAGCTGCAGGGGACATGGGGGACAAATACAGGAGCTGCAGGGGACATAGGGGACAGATACAGGAGCTGCAGGGGACATGGGGAACAAATACAGGAGCTGCAGGGGACATAGGGGACAAATACAGGAGCCGCAGGGGACATGGGGACAGATACAGGAGCTGCAGGGGACATGGGGACAAATACAGGAGCTGCAGGGGACATGGGGACAAATACAGGAGCTGCAGGGGACATGGGGACAGATACAGGAGCTGCAGGGGACATGGGGACAAATACAGGAGCTGCAGGGGACATGGGGACAGATACAGGAGCTGCAGGGGACATGGGGACAAATACAGGGGGGACAGATACAGGAGCTGCAGGGGACATAGGGGACAGATACAGGAGCTGCAGGGGACATGGGGAACAAATACAGGAGCTGCAGGGGACATAGGGGACAAATACAGGAGCTGCAGGGGACATAGGGGACAGATACAGGAGCTGCAGGGGACATGGGGGACAAATACAGGAGCTGCAGGGGACATAGGGGACAAATACAGGAGCTGCAGGGGACATGGGGGACAGATACAGGAGCTGCAGGGGACATAGGGGACAAATACAGGAGCTGCAGGGGACATAGGGGACAAATACAGGAGCTGCAGGGGACATGGGGGACAGATACAGGAGCTGCAGGGGACCTCGGGGACAAATACAGGAGCTGCAGGGGACATTGGGGACATATACAGGAGCTGCAGGGGACATGGGGGACAAATACAGGAGCTGCAGGGGACATAGGGGACAAATACAGGAGCTGCAGGGGACATGGGGGACAAATACAGGAGCTGCAGGGGACATGGGGGACATATACAGGAGCTGCAGGGGACATTGGGGACAAATACAGGAGCTGCAGGGGACATAGGGGACAAATACAAGAGCTGCAGGGGACATGGGGGACAAATACAGGAACTGCAGGGGACATGGGGGACAGATACAGGAGCTGCAGGGGACATGGGGGACACATACAGGACCTGCAGGGGACATCGGGGCCCAATACAGGAGAGGCAGGGGACATGGGGACAAATACAGGAGCTGCAGGGGACATAGAGGACAGATACAGGAGCTGCAGGGGACATGGGGGACAAATACAGGAGCTGCAGGGGACATAGGGGACAGATACAGGAGCTGCAGGGGACATAGGGGACAAATACAGGAGCTTCAGGGGACATAGGGGACAAATACAGGAGCTGCAGGGGACATGGGGGACAAATACAGGAGCTGCAGGGGACATGGGGGACAGATACAGGAGCTGCAGGGGACATGGGGACACATACAGGAGCTGCAGGGGACATGGGGACAGATACAGGAGCTGCAGGGGACATAGGGGACAAATACAGGAGCTGCAGGGGACATGGGGGACAGATACAGGAGCTGCAGGGGACATGGGGGACAAATACAGGAGCTGCAGGGGACATGGGGGACAAATACAGGAGCTGCAGGGGACATGGGGGACAGATACAGGAGCTGCAGGGGACATTGGGGACAAATACAGGAGCTGCAGGGGACATGGGGGACAAATACAAGAGCTGCAGGGGACATGGGGGACAAATACAGGAGCTGCAGGGGACATGGGGGACAGATACAGGAGCTGCAGGGGACATCGGGGACAAATACAGGAGCTGCAGGGGACATTGGGGACAGATACAGGAGCTGCAGGGGACATGGGGACAAATACACAGGAGCTGCAGGGGACATGGGGGACAGATACAGGAGCTGCAGGGGACATGGGGGACAAATACAGGAGCTGCAGGGGACATAGAGGACAGATACAGGAGCTGCAGGGGACATGGGGGACAAATACAGGAGCTGCAGGGGACATAGGGGACAAATACAGGAGCTGCAGGGGACATGGGGGACAGATACAGGAGCTGCAGGGGACATAGGGGACAAATACAGGAGCTTCAGGGGAGATGGGGACAGATACCGGAGCTGCTGGGGACATGGGGGACAGACACAGGAGCTGCAGGGGACATAGGGGACAAATACAGGAGCTGCAGGGGACATGGGGTACAGATACAGGAGCTGCAGGGGACATAGGGGACAAATACAGGAGCTGCAGGGGACATGGGGGACAAATACAGGAGCTGCAGGGGACATAGGGGACAAATACAGGAGCTGCAGGGGACATGGGGGACAAATACAGGAGCTGCAGGGGACATGGGGGACAGATACAGGAGCTGCAGGGGACATCGGGGACAGATACAGGAGCTGCAGGGGACCTGGGGACAAATACAGGAGCTGCAGGGGACATGGGGACAAATACAGGAGCTGCAGGGGACATGGGGACAAATACAGGAGCTGCAGGGGACATGGGGACAGATACAGGAGCTGCAGGGGACATGGGGACATATACAGGAGCTGCAGGGGACATAGGGGACAGATACAGGAGCTGCAGGGGACATTGGGACAAATACAGGAGCTGCAGGGGACATGGGGACAGATACAGGAGCTGCAGGGGACATGGGGACAAATACAGGAGCTGCAGGGGACATGGGGACAAATACAGGAGCTGCAGGGGACATGGGGACAGATACAGGAGCTGCAGGGGACATTGGGGACAGATACAGGAGCTGCAGGGGACATAGGGGACAAATACAGGAGCTGCAGGGGACATGGGGGACAGATACAGGAGCTGCAGGGGACATGGGGGACAAATACAGGAGCTGCAGGGGACATGGGGGACAGATACAGGAGCTGCAGGGGAGATGGGGGACCGGTAGAGGAGCTGCAGGGGACATGGGGGACAAATACAGGAGCTGCAGGGGACATGGGGGACAGATACAGGAGCTGCAGGGGACATGGGGGACAGATACAGGAGCTGCAGGGGACATGGGGGACAGATACAGGAGCTGCAGGGGACATGGGGGACAAATACAGGAGCTGCAGGGGACATAGGGGACAGATACAGGAGCTGCAGGGGACAGTGGGGACAAATACAGGAGCTGCAGGGGACATGGGGGACAAATACAGGAGCTGCAGGGGACATGGGGAAAAAATACAGGAGCTGCAGGGGACATTGGGGACAGAAACAGGAGCTGCAGGGGACATGGGGGAACAATACATGAGCTTCAGGGGACATGGGGGAAAGATACAGGACATGCAGGGGACATGGGGACAGATACAGGAGCTGCAGGGGACATGGGGACAAATACAGGAGCTGCAGGGGACATGGGGACAGATACAGGAGCTGCAGGGGACATGGGGACAAATACAGGAGCTGCAGGGGACATGGGGACAGATACAGGAGCTGCAGGGGACATGGGGACAAATACAGGAGCTGCAGGGGACATGGGGACAAATACAGGAGCTGCAGGGGACATGGGGACAGATACAGGAGCTGCAGGGGACATGGGGACAAATACAGGAGCTGCAGGGGACATGGGGACAAATACAGGAGCTGCAGGGGACATGGGGACAGATACAGGAGCTGCAGGGGACATGGGGACAAATACAGGAGCTGCAGGGGACATGGGGACAGATACAGGAGCTGCAGGGGACATGGGGACAAATACAGGAGCTGCAGGGGACATGGGGACAAATACAGGAGCTGCAGGGGACATGGGGACAGATACAGGAGCTGCAGGGGACATGGGGACAAATACAGGAGCTGCAGGGGACATGGGGACAGATACAGGAGCTGCAGGGGACATGGGGGACAAATACAGGAGCTGCAGGGGACATGAGGGACAGATACAGGAGCTGCAGGGGACATGGGGACAAATACAGGAGCTGCAGGGGACATGGGGACAAATACAGGAGCTGCAGGGGACATGGGGGACAGATACAGGAGCTGCAGGGGACATAGGGGACAAATACAGGAGCTGCAGGGGACATAGGGGACAGATACAGGAGCTGCAGGGGACATAGTGGACAAATACAGGAGCTGCAGGGGACATGGGGGACAGATACAGGAGCTGCAGGGGACATCGGGGACAAATACAGGAGCTGCAGGGGACATGGGGGACAAATACAGGAGCTGCAGGGGACATGGGGGACAGATACAGGAGCTGCAGGGGACATGGGGGACAAATACAGGAGCTGCAGGGGACATGGGGGACAGATACAGGAGCTGCAGGGGACATGGGGCACAAAAACGCGAGCTGCGGGGGACATGGGGACAAATACAGGAGCTGCAGGGGACATGGGGACAAATACAGGAGCTGCAGGGGACATGGGGACAAATACAGGAGCTGCAGGGGACATGGGGACAAATACAGGAGCTGCAGGGGACATGGGGACAGATACAGGAGCTGCAGGGGACATGGGGACAAATACAGGAGCTGCAGGGGACATGGGGACAAATACAGGAGCTGCAGGGGACATGGGGACAGATACAGGAGCTGCAGGGGACATGGGGACAAATACAGGAGCTGCAGGGGACATGGGGACAAATACAGGAGCTGCAGGGGACATGGGGACAGATACAGGAGCTGCAGGGGACATGGGGACAGATACAGGAGCTGCAGGGGGGGGACAAATACAGGAGCTGCAGGGGACATGGGGACAGATACAGGAGCTGCAGGGGACATAGGGGACAAATACAGGAGCTGCAGGGGACATGGGGACAGATACAGGAGCTGCAGGGGACATAGGGGACAAATACAGGAGCTGCAGGGGACATGGGGACAAATACAAGAGCTGCAGGGGACATGGGGACAGATACAGGAGCTGCAGGGGACATAGGGGACAAATACAGGAGCTGCAGGGGACATGGGGACAAATACAGGAGCTGCAGGGGACATGGGGACAGATACAGGAGCTGCAGGGGACATGGGGACAAATACTGGAGCTGCAGGGGACATAGGGGACTAATACAGGAGCTGCAGGGGACATGGGGGACAAATACAGGAGCTGCAGGGGACATAGGGGACAAATACAGGAGCTGCAGGGGACATAGGGGACAAATACAGGAGCTGCAGGGGACATGGGGGACAAATACAGGAGCTGCAGGGGACATGGGGGACAGATACAGGAGCTGCAGGGGACATGGGTGACAGATACAGGAGCTGCAGGGGACATGGGGACAGATACAGGAGCTGCAGGGGACATGGGGACAAATACAGGAGCTGCAGGGGACATGGGGACAAATACAGGAGCTGCAGGGGACATGGGGACAGATACAGGAGCTGCAGGGGACATGGGGACAAATACAGGAGCTGCAGGGGACATGGGGACAAATACAGGAGCTGCAGGGGACATGGGGGACAGATACAGGAGCTGCAGGGGACATAGGGGACAAATACAGGAGCTGCAGGGGACATCGGGGACAAATACAGGAGCTGCAGGGGACATGGGGGACAAATACAGGAGCTGCAGGGGACATGGGGGACAGATACAGGAGCTGCAGGGGACATGGGGGACAGATACAGGAGCTGCAGGGGACATAGGGGACAGATACAGGAGCTGCAGGGGACATGGGGGACAGATACAGGAGCTGCAGGGGACATAGGGGACAAATACAGGAGCTGCAGGGGACATGGGGACAAATACACCAGCTGCAGGGGACATGGGGGACAAATACAGGAGCTGCAGGGGACATGGGGGACAAATACAGGAGCTGCAGGGGACATAGGGGACAAGTACAGGAGCTGCAGGGGACATGGGGACAAATACAGGAGCTGCAGGGGACTTGGGGTACAAATACAGGAGCTGCAGGGGACATTGGGGACAAATACAGGAGCTGCAGGGGACATGGGGGACAGATACAGGAGCTGCAGGGGACATGGGGGACAGATACAGGAGCTGCAGGGGACATGGGGGACACATACAGGAGCTGCAGGGGACATAGGGGACAAATACAGGAGCTGCAGGGGACAATGGGTACAAATACAGTAGCTGCAGGGGACATGGGGACAGATACCGGAGCTGCAGGGGACATGGGGGACAAATACAGGAGCTGCAGGGGACATAGGGGACAAATACAGGAGCTGCAGGGGAAATGGGGTACAGATACATGAGCTGCAGGCTACATAGGGGACAAATACAGGAGCTGCAGGGGACATGGGGACAAATACAGGAGCTGCAGGGGACATGGGGACAGATACAGGAGCTGCAGGGGACATGGGGACAGATACAGGAGCTGCAGGGGACATGGGGACAAATACAGGAGCTGCAGGGGACTTTGGTGACAGATAATGGAGCTGCAGGGGACATGGGGGACAAATACAGGAGCTGCAGGGGACATGGGGGACAGATACAGGAGCTGCAGGGGACATGGGGGACAAATACAGGAGCTGCAGGGGACATGGGGGACAGATACAGGAGCTGCAGGGGACATAGGGGACAAATACAGGAGCTGCAGGGGACAGATACAGGAGCTGCAGGGGACATAGGGGACAAATACAGGAGCTGCAGGGGACATGGGGACAAATACAGGAGCTGCAGGGGACATGGGGACAGATACAGGAGCTGCAGGGGACATAGGGGACAAATACAGGAGCTGCAGGGGACATGGGGACAAATACAGGAGCTGCAGGGGACATGGGGACAAATACAGGAGCTGCAGGGGACATGGGGACAAATACAGGAGCTGCAGGGGACATGGGGACAAATACAGGAGCTGCAGGGGACATGGGGACAGATACAGGAGCTGCAGGGGACATGGGGACAAATACAGGAGCTGCAGGGGACATGGGGACAGATACAGGAGCTGCAGGGGACATGGGGACAAATACAGGAGCTGCAGGGACATGGGGACAAATACAGGAGCTGCAGGGGACATGGGGACAGATACAGGAGCTGCAGGGGACATGGGGACAAATACAGGAGCTGCAGGGGACATGGGGACAAATACAGGAGCTGCAGGGGACATGGGGACAAATACAGGAGCTGCAGGGGACATGGGGACAAATACAGGAGCTGCAGGGGACATGGGGACAAATACAAGAGCTGCAGGGGACATGGGGACAAATACAGGAGCTGCAGGGGACATGGGGACAAATACAGGAGCTGCAGGGGACATGGGGACAAATACAGGAGCTGCAGGGGACATGGGGACAAATACAGGAGCTGCAGGGGACATGGGGACAGATACAGGAGCTGCAGGGGACATGGGGACAAATACAGGAGCTGCAGTGGACATGGGGACAAATACAGGAGCTGCAGGGGACATGGGGACAGATACAGGAGCTGCAGGGGACATGGGGACAAATACAGGAGCTGCAGGGGACATGGGGGACAGATACAGGAGCTGCAGGGGACATAGGGGACAAATACAGGAGCTGCAGGGGACATGGGGAACAAATACAGGAGCTGCAGGGGACATAGGGGACAGATACAGGAGCTGCAGGGGACATGGGGGACCAATACAGGAGCTGCAGGGGACATAGGGGACAGATACAGGAGCTGCAGGGGACATGGGGACAGATACAGGAGCTGCAGGGGACATGGGGACAAATACAGGAGCTGCAGGGGACATGGGGACAAATACAGGAGCTGCAGGGGACATGGGGACAAATACAGGAGCTGCAGGGGACATGGGGACAAACAGGAGCTGCAGGGGACATGGGTTACAGAGACAGCAGCTGCAGGGGACATGGGGGACAAATACAGGAGCTGCAGGGGACATAGGGGACAAATACAGGAGCTGCAGGGGACATGGGGGACAAATACAGGAGCTGCAGGGGACATAGGGGACAGATACAGGAGCTGCAGGGGACATGGGGGACAAATACAGGAGCTGCAGGGGACATGGGGGACAAATACAGGAGCTGCAGGGGACATGGGGGACAAATACAGGAGCTGCAGGGGACATGGGGGACAGATACAGGAGCTGCAGGGGACATGGGGGACAAATACAGGAGCTGCAGGGGACATGGGGGACAGATACAGGAGCTGCAGGGGACATGTACCCTGCGTCCAGTACACCCCTGGGACCCCTTGTAGAGTAGATGATGTCATGGCATTGGCTGACAGGGATCCAAAACAACACCTTCTTTTGCTTTTTGTTGTTGCTGTTCAGTCAGACCTGCTAAAATCATCAGCTGACGGAGGAACCAGTCTGTGACCACAGCTGACGTAGACCAGGTCTGATGCTGTCCGGTGACTGTCAGCAGATCTGAACATGGAGGCTGGGTAATGGCATAGATCTGCTCCCATCAATCCACTGTGCCACTGCAGCAGTGGGGTGGAGGGGGAGTGGGGAGGTGAGAGGGGGTCCCAGGAGGATCATCAGGAGGGTGGAGGATGGAGGAGCTGCTGGTCAGACTGGTGGATCTGATGTTGAAGACTGCAGAGGAGGATCACATGATGCTCCATCACGTGTGTGTGGGGGGGGGGGGGCAGTGAGAGTGTCAGAGAGGAGGAAATGTGCATTTATGAGGACCTGCAGAACTTAGTGTTCCCTCAGAGTGAGACGTTTATATCTCCACAGGGAGCAGGTCCTCGTCTACAGAGATCACCATGCTGCACTGCCATGTTTCTACAGTAGCCCAGAACGGACAAACCAAACATCTTCCTGGTGTTTCCTGGTGTAAATCAGCTGGTGTGTGTGTTTCTGAGAGGAAGATAATTCAGCTCCTGATCAACACTGAAGGAATTCTAACGATGGTTGTAATCTGTAATCTGTAATCCTCACTGACAGACGATACTAAATCCTCCTGAATCTGACACACTGGACCTTTAAAGTCGCACAGTGAAAGTTGCTGATTAAACTCATTTCCCAAAGTGAAGCTCTCCACAACACAAACTTTGATTTTTGGCTTTTTAAATAAAACTTGACTGAAAGTTTCAGTTGATGTCATCGTGTCTGATCTTGTTTGTACAGACAGATGTGTCTCAGTGTCTCCATGTCCCCTCTGTCCTGCAGGAACAGCTCAGGAGGACCTGTGATCAGTAAAGTGAAATATTGAAGAAAGCAGGATGAGTTTTTGTTCCTCAATTAAACTCAGATGTAACTGTTTATACCGACTGATATTTTTGGTGCATTGAATCAGATTAGACGTGAGTGAGACTCGTCTTTTCGTCCCCTCTTTGCTGCACGATGACTCTGCAGCCGCAGTCACAGCTGAGTGCACCATCCAGCCTTCAAACTGTAAGCTAATGCACATCGACAAGAAATCAACAATCACATCTTAGTGAACAAATATGGAGGATGACCCGCAGCCCTTCTTTTCAGAAGCCTTCCCCACACAGCAAGTCTAATGCGTAGTGAAGGCTGTGAGTAAGTTGATGGGATCGTTGCAAAGGCACAAAGCTTCTGGAGAGACGCCTGCGAGCGAAACAAACCCGCCCGCTGCCAAAGAATCAAAGTTGCCGTGCTGTGACAACCCAGAGAAGGAGAAGTCACAACGAATTCCCCACGCTGTGATTGACCCTCGCGCTTGAAAAACTTGTCAATAGTGCTGCAGTAACGTTTGGAAAACAGGGATCAGACGTGCCTGAGAAAGAACATCTAATCGCTTAGTGAGAGAAGAAGATGGACGACTGAGAGAGACGGAGCAGAGATGGTTTGATTTATGGAGTTTGATGGAGCTTATCGGCAGCAGGCAAACAGTGAGGAGACATCAAGTTGACAAAGTAAAATTCAAACTGGGAGTCATTCTGGGACAGATTGACACTTCATTCCCTTTAAGCCTTTTTGGAGTTGAGAAAGTTTGGGACTGTGCATGAAATCTCAAAGTGATTGTTGTGTTTTATATCTGACAGCTGAACTCGTTAGTTTCAGAGCAGCATCACTCGTCACACTGCTGAAGTCCTGAAGCTCTCAGAGAACAGAGAGCAGGGCCGAGGATGAAACTGTCACTACTGTACTGTGCACAGAGGAACTGTCACTGCTCCACATGTGGAGAGGAACTTCATCAAGTTCATCAGTTCACTCAAGCAACACGTCACCACTTCAAACATCAAGAGTCTTAAAGGTTGGATGACTGGATGACAGTAACTGTGAGACCACCAATAAGTGGCAAAATAATATTTTAGTTGTGTTGAGTGTTTTGGCCTCTTGGTGAAAACAGTATTAGCAGCAACAGCTTAAACATTTATTACACTTCTTATGACATCATACACACAGTCAGCAGATACAGTGCAACATGATGAGTCATTCAGAGCAGTGTTTGTGTCAAACTGATGAATCTGAGACAAGATTCAATCTGCTTTCAGCTCTGGTTTGGTCTCCTCCACCCAGCGTCCATCTTTTTTCAACAGCTGCTTGTTAACTGATCACCACAGTAAATGCTGGTATGTCGGCGTGGTCATCCTGCCTCATCATACTCACCTGTCTGCCATCAGCTCATCGTACTCACCTGTCTGCCATCAGCTCATCATACTCACCTGTCTGCCATCAGCTCATCGTACTCACCTGTCTGCCATCAGCTCATAATACTCACTGTCTGCCATCAGCTCATCATACTCACCTGTCTGCCATCAGCTCATCGTACTCACCTGTCTGCCATCAGCTCATAATACTCACCTGTCTGCCATCAGCTCATCGTACTCACCTGTCTGCCATCAGCTCATCGTACTCACCTGTCTGCCATCAGCTCATCATACTCACCTGTCTGCCATCAGCTCATCGTACTCACCTGTCTGCCATCAGCTCATAATACTCACCTGTCTGCCATCAGC
Source organism: Epinephelus fuscoguttatus (assembly GCF_011397635.1). Classification (NCBI taxonomy): domain Eukaryota; kingdom Metazoa; phylum Chordata; class Actinopteri; order Perciformes; family Serranidae; genus Epinephelus; species Epinephelus fuscoguttatus. The sequence goes on along the minus strand of NC_064760.1, from coordinate 319,942 downwards.
TCATAATACTCACCTGTCTGCCATCAGCTCATCTTACTCACCTGTCTGCCATCAGCTCATCTTACTCACCTGTCTGCCATCGGCTCATCGTACTCACTGTCTGCCATCGGCTCATCATACTCACCTGTCTGCCATCAGCTCATCGTACTCACCTGTCTGCCATCAGCTCATCACACTCACCTGTCTGCCATCAGCTCATAATACTCACCTGTCTGCCATCAGCTCATCACACTCACCTGTCTGCCATCAGCTCATCTTACTCACCTGTCTGCCATTGGCTCATCGTACTCACTGTCTGCCATCGGCTCATCATACTCACCTGTCTGCCATCAGCTCATCGTACTCACCTGTCTGCCATCGGCTCATCGTACTCACCTGTCTGCCATCGGCTCATCGTACTCACCTGTCTGCCATCGGCTCATAATACTCACCTGTCTGCCATCAGCTCATAATACTCACCTGTCAAACATCAGCTCATCATACTCACTGTCTGCCATCAGCTCATCTTACTCACCTGTCTGCCATCAGCTCATCTTACTCACCTGTCTGCCATCAGCTCATCTTACTCACCTGTCTGCCATCAGCTCATCTTACTCACCTGTCTGCCATCAGCTCATCTTACTCACCTGTCTGCCATCAGCTCATCATACTCACTGTCTGCCATCAGCTCATCTTACTCACCTGTCTGCCATCAGCTCATCATACTCACTGTCTGCCATCAGCTCATCATACTCACCTGTCTGCCATCAGCTCATCTTACTCACCTGTCAAACATCAGCTCATCTTACTCACCTGTCTGCCATCAGCTCATCATACTCACTGTCTGCCATCAGCTCATCTTACTCACCTGTCTGCCATCAGCTCATCATACTCACTGTCTGCCATCAGCTCATCTTACTCACCTGTCTGCCATCAGCTCATCATACTCACCTGTCTGCCATCAGCTCATCATACTCACCTGTCTGCCATCAGCTCATCATACTCACCTGTCTGCCATCAGCTCATAATACTCACCTGTCAAACATCAGCTCATCATACTCACCTGTCTGCCATCAGCTCATCTTACTCACCTGTCTGCCATCAGCTCATCATACTCACCTGTCTGCCATCAGCTCATCATACTCACTGTCTGCCATCAGCTCATCATACTCACCTGTCTGCCATCAGCTCATAATACTCACCTGTCTGCCATCAGCTCATCATACTCACCTGTCTGCCATCAGCTCATCATACTCACCTGTCTGCCATCAGCTCATCTTACTCACCTGTCTGCCATCAGCTCATCATACTCACCTGTCTGCCATCAGCTCATCATACTCACCTGTCTGCCATCAGCTCATCATACTCACCTGTCTGCCATCAGCTCATAATACTCACCTGTCAAACATCAGCTCATCATACTCACCTGTCTGCCATCAGCTCATCATACTCACCTGTCTGCCATCAGCTCATAATACTCACCTGTCAAACATCAGCTCATCATACTCACCTGTCTGCCATCAGCTCATCTTACTCAGCTGTCTGCCATCAGCTCATCTTACTCACCTGTCTGCCATCAGCTCATCATACTCACTGTCTGCCATCAGCTCATCTTACTCACCTGTCAAACATCAGCTCATCTTACTCACCTGTCTGCCATCAGCTCATCATACTCACCTGTCTGCCATCAGCTCATAATACTCACCTGTCAAACATCAGCTCATCATACTCACCTGTCTGCCATCAGCTCATCTTACTCAGCTGTCTGCCATCAGCTCATCTTACTCACCTGTCTGCCATCAGCTCATCATACTCACTGTCTGCCATCAGCTCATCTTACTCACCTGTCAAACATCAGCTCATCTTACTCACCTGTCTGCCATCGGCTCATCTTACTCACTGTCTGCCATCAGCTCATCTTACTCACCTGTCAAACATCAGCTCATCTTACTCACCTGTCTGCCATCAGCTCATCATACTCACTGTCTGCCATCAGCTCATCTTACTCACCTGTCAAACATCAGCTCATCTTACTCACCTGTCTGCCATCAGCTCATCTTACTCACCTGTCAAACATCAGCTCATCTTACTCACCTGTCAAACATCAGCTCATCATACTCACCTGTCTGCCATCAGCTCATCGTACTCACCTGTCTGCCATCAGCTCATCTTACTCACCTGTCTGCCATCAGCTCATCTTACTCACCTGTCTGCCATCAGCTCATCGTACTCACCTGTCTGCCATCAGCTCATAATACTCACCTGTCTGCCATCAGCTCATCTTACTCACCTGTCTGCCATCAGCTCATCGTACTCACCTGTCTGCCATCAGCTCATCATACTCACCTATCTGCCATCAGCTCATCTTACTCACCTGTCTGCCATCAGCTCATCTTACTCACCTGTCTGCCATCAGCTCATCGTACTCACCTGTCTGCCATCAGCTCATCATACTCACCTATCTGCCATCAGCTCATAATACTCACCTGTCTGCCATCAGCTCATCTTACTCACCTGTCTGCCATCAGCTCATCGTACTCACCTGTCTGCCATCAGCTCATCTTACTCACCTGTCTGCCATCAGCTCATAATACTCACCTGTCTGCCATCAGCTCATAATACTCACCTGTCTGCCATCAGCTCATAATACTCACCTATCTGCCATCAGCTCATCTTACTCACCTGTCTGCCATCAGCTCATAATACTCACCTGTCTGCCATCAGCTCATAATACTCACCTGTCTGCCATCAGCTCATCATACTCACCTGTCAAACATCAGCTCATCATACTCACTGTCTGCCATCAGCTCATCGTACTCACTGTCTGCCATCAGCTCATCTTACTCACCTGTCAAACATCAGCTCATCTTACTCACCTGTCAAACATCAGCTCATCTTACTCACCTGTCAAACATCAGCTCATCTTACTCACCTGTCTGCCATCAGCTCATCTTACTCACCTGTCTGTCATCAGCTCATCGTACTCACCTGTCTACCATCAGCTCATAATACTCACCTGTCTGCCATCAGCTCATCTTACTCACTGTCTGCCATCGGCTCATCATACTCAGCTGTCAAACATCAGCTCATCTTACTCACCTGTCAAACATCAGCTCATCTTACTCACCTGTCAAACATCAGCTCATCTTACTCACCTGTCTGCCATCAGCTCATAATACTCACCTGTCAAACATCGGCTCATCTTACTCACCTGTCTGCCATCAGCTCATAATACTCACCTGTCTGCCATCAGCTCATAATACTCAGCTGTCTGCCATCAGCTCATCATACTCACCTGTCTGCCATCAGCTCATAATACTCACCTGTCTGCCATCAGCTCATCATACTCACCTGTCTGCCATCAGCTCATCATACTCACCTGTCTGCCATCAGCTCATCGTACTCACCTGTCTGCCATCAGCTCATCATACTCACCTGTCTGCCATCAGCTCATAATACTCACCTGTCTGCCATCAGCTCATCATACTCACCTGTCTGCCATCAGCTCATCATACTCACTGTCTGCCATCAGCTCATCATACTCACCTGTCTGCCATCAGCTCATCTTACTCACTGTCTGCCATCAGCTCATCATACTCACTGTCTGCCATCAGCTCATCGTACTCACCTGTCTGCCATCAGCTCATCGTACTCACCTGTCTGCCATCAGCTCATCGTACTCACCTGTCTGCCATCAGCTCATCGTACTCACCTGTCTGCCATCAGCTCATCGTACTCACCTGTCTGCCATCAGCTCATCATACTCACATGTCTGCCATCAGCTCATCATACTCACCTGTCTACCATCAGCTCATCTTACTCACCTGTCTGCCATCAGCTCATCATACTCACTGTCTGCCATCAGCTCATCGTACTCACCTGTCTGCCATCAGCTCATCGTACTCACCTGTCTGCCATCAGCTCATCATACTCACATGTCTGCCATCAGCTCATCATACTCACCTGTCTACCATCAGCTCATCTTACTCACTGTCTGCCATCAGCTCATCATACTCACTGTCTGCCATCAGCTCATCATACTCACTGTCTGCCATCAGCTCATCGTACTCACCTGTCTGCCATCAGCTCATCGTACTCACCTGTCTGCCATCAGCTCATCTTACTCACCTGTCTGCCATCAGCTCATCTTACTCACTGTCTGCCATCGGCTCATCATACTCACCTGTCAAACATCAGCTCATCTTACTCACCTGTCTGCCATCAGCTCATCTTACTCACCTGTCTGCCATCAGCTCATCATACTCACCTGTCTGCCATCAGCTCATCATACTCACCTGTCTGCCATCAGCTCATCGTACTCACCTGTCTGCCATCAGCTCATCTTACTCACTGTCTGCCATCGGCTCATCATACTCACCTGTCAAACATCAGCTCATCTTACTCACCTGTCTGCCATCAGCTCATCATACTCAGCTGTCTGCCATCAGCTCATCGTACTCAGCTGTCTGCCATCAGCTCATCATACTCACCTGTCTGCCATCAGCTCATCGTACTCAGCTGTCTGTCATCAGCTCATAATACTCACCTGTCTGTCATCAGCTCATAATACTCACCTGTCTGCCATCAGCTCATCATACTCACCTGTCTGCCATCGGCTCATCTTACTCACCTGTCTGCTATCGGCTCATCTTACTCACCTGTCTGCCATCGGCTCATCGTACTCACCTGTCAAACATCAGCTCATCATACTCACCTGTCAAACATCAGCTCATCTTACTCACCTGTCTGCCATCAGCTCATCTTACTCACCTGTCTGCCATCAGTTCATCTTACTCACCTGTCTGCCATCAGCTCATCTTACTCACCTGTCTGCCATCAGCTCATCTTACTCACCTGTCTGCCATCAGTTCATCTTACTCACCTGTCTGCCATCAGCTCATCTTACTCACCTGTCTGCCATCAGCTCATCGTACTCACCTGTCTGTCCTCCACCTCTCCACAGACCCTGGATTACAATCTGTCTAATTTGTCCTGTGTCCTGTGCCTGGGTTTCCCTCCAGTTCATGACAGATTGAAACCATACACTTCAACAAAGCTGTGGTTAACGTCTGGTAACATTTAGGCACAAACAGCACATAGTTAGAGTTAGTTAAAAGATCATGTTTTGGCTTAAATACCTGCTTTTGGGAACACAGTGCTATCTCTGTAAGAAACAACTCTGTCCGGACTGCAGACTCAGCCATGTCTTAGTTTGTTGGTGTTGAACAGTGTCTGCAGCTCTGCAGGCATCTCTCTGAGGTGTCACACCATCCACCATCCCCTCCACCTCCTGATGACACAGTCAGCTCAGATACTACGTCATCTGGACTTGGTCATACATATGAACAACTGTTTATTCTGTGACTGGACTGAACATGAGGTCAAACCTCAGAGAGAAGCTTTAACTGAACTGATTATCAGTGTGAATAAACTGAAGCATTTAGTTTGAGATCAAGAACATTAATGAACAGGTTTTATCCTCTGAACTCTCTGTGTGTCAGTGTGTTTACAGCACCACTGTCAACCAGAGATCATGTCACTGTCACTGTAGTGAAGCCAGCATTGCCCCTCCTCCTCCTCCTCTTCCTCCTCCTCCTCCTCCTCCTCCTCCTCCTCCTCCAGTGTCACGGCCTCTTCACGTCTCCCCAGAGGGCGACCTCAGAGGGATTTATAGGATATTCTCCATGAGCATTGATTTAGTCGACTCGGAGACACAGAGACACACAGAGACACACAGAGACACAGAGACAGAGAGACAGACACAGACAGAGACACAGAGACAGAGAGAGAGACACAGAGACACACAGAGACAGAGAGACAGACACAGACAGAGACACAGAGACAGAGAGACAGACACAGACAGAGACACAGAGACACACAGAGACACACAGAGACACAGAGACAGAGAGACAGACACAGACAGAGACACAGAGGCAGAGAGAGAGACACAGAGACACACAGAGACAGACACAGACAGAGACACAGAGGCAGAGAGAGAGACACAGAGACACACAGAGACAGAGAGACAGACGCAGACAGAGACACAGAGGCAGAGAGAGAGAGAGACACAGAGACACACAGAGACAGACGCAGACAGAGACACAGAGATACAGAGAGACAGAGACAGAGAGAGAGACACAGAGATACAGAGACACAGAGACACAGAGACAGACACAGACAGAGACACAGAGGCAGAGAGAGAGAGACACAGAGACACACAGAGACAGAGAGACAGACACAGACAGAGACACAGAGACAGAGAGACAGAGACAGAGAGAGAGACACAGAGATACAGAGACAGAGACACAGAGACAGACACAGAGACACAGAGACACACAGAGACACAGAGAGAGACACAGAGATACAGAGACAGACAGAGACAGACACAGAGACACAGTCAGAGAGACAGACACAGAGACAGACACAGAGACACACAGAGACAGAGAGAGAGACACAGAGATACAGAGACAGAGACACAGAGACAGACAGAGACAGACACAGAGACACAGTCAGAGAGACAGACACAGAGACAGACACAGTCAGAGACACAGAGACAAACAGACACACAGACAAAGAGACAGAGAGACAGACACAGAGACACAAAGACAGAGAGACAGTGTGTAGCTGCAGTGTCTCAGTGAGCGTCATTAAGATGCAGGACGTCGCTGCTAAAGACAAAGAATCAAGACAAAAAATCAATTTCTTTTTTACATGAAATCTGTCTCCTTCGTCTCTTCAGCCGTCCTCTTCTGTCTCACATCTTCTCTCACACTAACACACTCCTTTACACCACACACACACACACACACATACACATACACACTGTGTCCCCCAGGTCACATGACTGGTCCCCAGAGACACGTCTGTCATTGGCTGACATTGTATTGTATTGTTATTCAGCTCCACGTTCTGTTCGCATGACGAGATATTGTGGCCCTGACGGAGCAGCGTCGTTTCCACTGTGGCTCATTGTACCATCGTGTGCAGGCGCAGCGGGGACGCCGCTCTGCAGGAGAGCCATCTGTTTTTATGGAGACGAGCTGGGGGATCAGTGAGAGGTCTCACAGACTTTGAGAAGACACCAATGTTACCATGGAGATGTGGAAATTTAGGAGGAAGAAGAAGAAGAAGAAGAAGAAGAAGAAAGCTCTCAGAGATCCTCCAGACTGTTACTGTGTGCTTTTTATACAGAACCAGATCCAGATGCAGTACAGTCGTCCCTGTTGGGGATGACTCCGCCTACAGGTGGGAGATTTACCTTCTGGTGACCTAAACACTAGTCAAACAGCAGAGATGGGGGAGGATTTCAAGAAGAGCTCCGCCCCTCCTGCCTCCATCATCATCATGTGATGAACTTCAGCGCCCTCATTACAAAGGCTCAGGCTCAAGGACAAACTTCCTGCAGCAGCTAAAGTTCAACCTGCCAAAGACAGTGATGGTGCACAGCCATCACCTCCTTCATCCTCACCTCCTTCATCCTCACCTTTTCCATCCTCACCTCCTCCATCCTCACCTCCTTCATCCTCACCTCCTTCATCCTCACCTTTTCCATCCTCACCTCCTCCATCCTCACCTTTTCCATCCTCACCTCCTCCATCCTCGCCTCCTTCATCCTCACCTTTTCCATCCTCACCTCCTCCATCCTCACCTCCTTCATCCTCGCCTCCTCCATCCTCACCTCCTCCATCCTCACCTCCTTCATCCTCACCTTTTCCATCCTCACCTCCTTCATCCTCACCTCCTTCATCCTCACCTTTTCCATCCTCACCTCCTCCATCCTCGCCTCCTTCATCCTCACCTTTTCCATCCTCACCTCCTTCATCCTCACCTCCTCCATCCTCACCTCCTCCATCCTCGCCTCCTCCATCCTCGCCTCCTTCATCCTCACCTCCTTCATCCTCGCCTCCTCCATCCTCACCTCCTCCATCCTCACCTTTTCCATCCTCACCTCCTTCATCCTCACCTCCTCCATCCTCACCTCCTTCATCCTCACCTCCTTCATCCTCACCTCCTCCATCACCGTCTGGTACTCGGCGTTTCATTTACCCTGCTGAGAAGGTGACTGGCCACAATCTGTCCCTCCAGGACCTGGCTGTCTCCAGGACGCTGAGGTGGGCAGGTCCCACCCCGGCCGACCTCTCCCACCCCGGCCGACCTCTCCCACCCTGGACACAAAGCCCTCTTTGAATCATTCCTCTCTGACCTCATCCTCGAGGTCCTGGATTCTGTACGATACGTTATGTCTTACATTTGTCTTCACATCCAACACGTTCTCATCCAGAGTCGTCACATATCGCTGCTTTGTCAAAGGACTTTGTCATATGTCATATGTCTACAGATTACACACTAGGTTTCCTCCTGCTGTTGATGTTATGGGACAATGCAACCAACACTAGCACATCAACTAAAGCAAGTCATCAGCTTTGGAAATGAACATCATGGTTTGGCTCAACATTCATAGAGGAAACAAACAGCAGCTTACTGGATGAAAGTCCAGGGTTTGTTGAACCCACCCGCCTCCCCTCATCCCCACCTCCTTATATTACATCATTACCGGCAGTCTTTCAAACTGATGCTGTCCAGCAGTGTTTCACCACAACAGGTGCCGACTGGCAGCAGATCATAACACCGTGATATTCAGCACCTCAGAATGAGAACGGACTGTCACTCTGTGTTTCACATCTTAGCGTCTGTCTCTCTCTACATCACATTTTCTTTTATTCGTAACACTGTGAATCTTTGAACATCCCCTAAAATATATTTCAGCACATTCATGCTGAGCTCTTTTATTTTAAACACTTACACTGTACAGATTTTATAAAGTACTTTTCAATATTTCACAGTTTCTCTTCTAAGTTTCTTTTCTATGCGACAAAACACAAAACAAACATCTTGTGTATGAAACTCTGCTATAAATAAACTGGACTGTGGTCCTGATGTTCAGCAGGTACTTTGTTAACCTTCTTAGTTTATTCTTTGCTAATTAGCATGAAACAAGAAGTGCAGCTGATGGAAAAATCATTACTTATGCAGGTATTTAGTCAGCAAATTCTAATTTTCACTGAAGTTATTACAATTAATCCTGAGAAATTATTAATGTCTGTATGAAAGGACACATCTGTCTGTGTGTCCAACAGCTGCTGAGATGTTTCAGTGTGAGCTCAAGTGTTGGACCGACCAACGTCACTATCAGATTGCCAACAGGCTGAACATGTGCAAATATTTTACAACATTTAAAGAACAACATATAGGACATCTGGTTTTCTTTTGTCTGAATCTGGATCATTTCTATGTAGAAATACAGACAGTGACAGATGATGATGTAATTATGGCCCTTTATTTATTTAGTTGTTACAGTGGTTCGTGTCAAACAGGTGAACTCCTCTATAACACCTCAATATCAGAAAATCCTTTGACAAATTCCTGGACACAAACCAAAAATAAATTATTTGTTCTTTGAATAAGTTTTCAGCAAATTTCATGAGAAGGTTTTGTAACATCCTGCCATCTAACTGAAACGACCTCCACGACAAAGGTTAAGGTTAAAGGATCGCAACACTTTGGCTTTGCTCCCACTTGTTCACACACTGGAAAATTATTTCTTGTTTTGTTTTGTGCAGAGACTCTTTGGTAGTTTTTCCATCAACTGTTCAGGCGTCTGCTTTCAGACCACCTTACTGATGAAGACACTGGATATGGACGTCCTGAGCTGGTGTGGTCACATGTGGTTACACCTGGTCTGTAGTCGTGAGGTTGGTTGGATGCACTGCCAAATCTTATGGTGTGAAATGAACATTCAGCTCATGGGTGGCAGCTCTGCTGGACATCTCCAACCAAAATCTGAGAGAGGTTTTCTGAGATTTTTAAAGGTGTGAAACATGTGAGCACAAACGTGTGTTTAAATGTTTGCTCAGCATGACGGTCACAGTGATGCAGTAATGCTTTGTTTAATGTAACTGTGGGAGTAAAGCTGTAGTAGTACAAAGTGTGGCGAATATAAAAGTTTGTTGTTTTGTAAAAGTTGCACAAACCTGAGGGAAAACTCTGTGAGAGGCTCAGAGCTCATTAAGGCCCGTTTACAATATTCAGGAACCGGCAAACAAATTAGCAACTCAGCCTCAGAATAATGAGAACACAAAACATCGTGTAACTTTGTATGCAGGTCTGTGCTGATGAGTGTGATGGAGAGTTTGTTAAAAAGTTTCAGCAGCCTGATGATGGGCTCTGTAATGAACAGTCTGTCATCATGTAAACACACAGGATGAAGCAGCTCCACCAGCAGCCTGATGGTGGATGGAGGATAATGAAGCAGCGTGATGGTGGATGGAGGATAATGACTCAGCCTGATGGTGGATGGAGGATAATGACTCAGCGTGATGGTGGATGGAGGATAATGACTCAGCCTGATGGTGGACGGAGGATAATGAAGCAGCCTGATGGTGGATGGAGGATAATGACTCAGCCTGATGGTGGATGGAGGATAATGATGCAGCCTGATGGTGGATGGAGGATAATGACGCAGCGTGATGGTGGATAGAGGATAATGACTCAGCCTGATGGTGGATGGAGGATAATGACTCAGCCTGATGGTGGATGGAGGATAATGACTCAGCCTGATGGTGGATGGAGGATAATGATGCAGCCTGATGGTGGATGGAGGATAATGACGCAGCGTGATGGTGGATAGAGGATAATGACTCAGCCTGATGGTGGATGGAGGATAATGACTCAGCCTGATGGTGGATGGAGGATAATGAAGCAGCGTGATGGTGGATGGAGGATAATGACTCAGCCTGATGGTGGACGGAGGATAATGAAGCAGCGTGATGGTGGATGGAGGATAATGACTCAGCCTGATGGCGGATGGAGGATAATGACTCAGCCTGATGGTGGATGGAGGATAATGATGCAGCCTGATGGTGGATGGAGGATAATGACGCAGTGTGATGGTGGATGGAGGATAATGACTCAGCCTGATGGTGGATGGAGGATAATGATGCAGCCTGATGGTGGATGGAGGATAATGATGCAGCGTGATGGTGGATGGAGGATAATGACTCAGCCTGATGGTGGATGGAGGATAATGACTCAGCCTGATGGTGGACGGAGGATAATGAAGCAGCCTGATGGTGGATGGAGGATAATGACTCAGCCTGATGGTGGATGGAGGATAATGATGCAGCCTGATGGTGGATGGAGGATAATGACGCAGCGTGATGGTGGATAGAGGATAATGACTCAGCCTGATGGTGGATGGAGGATAATGACTCAGCCTGATGGTGGATGGAGGATAATGAAGCAGCGTGATGGTGGATGGAGGATAATGACTCAGCCTGATGGTGGACGGAGGATAATGAAGCAGCCTGATGGTGGATGGAGGATAATGACTCAGCCTGATGGTGGATGGAGGATAATGATGCAGCCTGATGGTGGATGGAGGATAATGACGCAGCCTGATGGTGGATGGAGGATAATGACTCAGCCTGATGGTGGATGGAGGATAATGACTCAGCCTGATGGTGGATGGAGGATAATGAAGCAGCGTGATGGTGGATGGAGGATAATGACTCAGCCTGATGGTGGACGGAGGATAATGAAGCAGCGTGATGGTGGATGGAGGATAATGACTCAGCCTGATGGCGGATGGAGGATAATGACTCAGCCTGATGGTGGATGGAGGATAATGATGCAGCCTGATGGTGGATGGAGGATAATGACTCAGCCTGATGGTGGATGGAGGATAATGACGCAGCCTGATGGTGGATGGAGGATAATGATGCAGCCTGATGGTGGATGGAGGATAATGACTCAGCCTGATGGTGGATGGAGGATAATGACTCAGCCTGATGGTGGATGGAGGATAATGATGCAGCCTGATGGTGGATAATGATGCAGCCTGATGGTGGATGGAGGATAATGAAGCAGCCTGATGGTGGATGGAGGATAATGACTCAGCCTGATGGTGGATGGAGGATAATGACGCAGCGTGATGGTGGATGGAGGATAATGACTCAGCCTGATGGTGGATGGAGGATAATGACTCAGCCTGATGGTGGATGGCGTTACGTGCCAGTCAAGGAACCAGGACCCAGTAGCAGAGTTCAAACAAAATGTTTTATTGCCAAATGTTCACAAAAAGGACGTCACGAGGAACATGCTCAAAAACAAAGTAACAACTGAAAACGCTCGACAAAGCACGAGGAAGACGCTGAGGACTACGCGTGGCGACAGGCAGGAGATCATTGAGAGCTCGAGCGAGGTGCACAAGCATAGGGAACAATCCGGCACAGGAGACAATGAGAGAGTCGCTTAAGTAGCTGGCTGATTAGGCAGAAACAAGCTGCAGGTGTGCTGGAAGCCCTGCTCCCAGTGATCGCCCCGCCTCCCGGCACACCCCCTGCAGACAGAGGGAGAGAGATATCAGAAACATGCTTTCACAGAAAACGACAAAAAACAGGACCATAACAGATGGAGGATAATGACGCAGCCTGATGGTGGATGGAGGATAATGACACAGCCTGATGGTGGATGGAGGATAATGATGCAGCCTGATGGTGGATGGAGGATAATGACTCAGCCTGATGGTGGATGGAGGATAATGATGCAGCGTGATGGTGGATGGAGGATAATGACTCAGTCTGATGGTGGATGGAGGATAATGATGCAGCCTGATGGTGGATGGAGGATAATGACTCAGCCTGATGGTGGATGGAGGATAATGATGCAGCCTGATGGTGGATGGAGGATAATGATGCAGCCTGATGGTGGATGGAGGATAATGACTCAGCGTGATGGTGGATGGAGGATAATGATGCAGCCTGATGGTGGATGGAGGATAATGAAGCAGCCTGATGGTGGATGGAGGATAATGACTCAGCCTGATGGTGGATGGAGGATAATGATGCAGCGTGATGGTGGATGGAGGATAATGACTCAGCCTGATGGTGGACGGAGGATAATGATGCAGCCTGATGGTGGATGGAGGATAATGACTCAGCCTGATGGTGGATGGAGGATAATGACTCAGCCTGATGGTGGATGGAGGATAATGAAGCAGCCTGATGGTGGATGGAGGATAATGACTCAGCCTGATGGTGGATGGAGGATAATGAAGCAGCCTGATGGTGGATGGAGGATAATGACTCAGCCTGATGGTGGATGGAGGATAATGACTCAGCCTGATGGTGGATGGAGGATAATGATGCAGCCTGATTGTGGGCTCCATAATGAACAGTCTTTACGTAACATGTAAAGTTTCGAGAGAACACAGCTGCTCTGGAGCTCTTCATCATTATCATTGTATCTGTAGACGCATTAGCATGTCAGAGATCAGCTGATGGAGGTGAACCAGGGGCTGACGGAGGCGAACCAGCGGCTGACGGAGGTGAACCAGGGGCTGATGGAGGTGAACCAGGGGCTGACGGAGGCGAACCAGGGGCTGACAGAGGCGAACCAGGGGCTGACGGAGGTGAACCAGGGGCTGACGGAGGTGAACCAGGGGCTGATGGAGGTGAACCAGAGGCTGACGGAGGCGAACCAGGGGCTGACAGAGGTCTTAGGAGGTCAGCTGGTTACTCTCGTCACTTTTCATGACTGAAACTTTCCCAGCAGCAGCAGCTCAGCTCGGGCCTCATTTATAAAAGAGTGCTTAGGATTCATACTAAAAGCCCAAAAGCTGAAAATGACGTGTGCCAAAAAATAATCTGATTTATAAAACTGTGCGCACGCACACTTGCACGCAATGTTCTCTTTATAAATCACAGACCTCCTGGAGTTGTGCGCACCCAGATCCGCCTCATATTCCGCCCTCTACACGCCCTAGTTCAACCATAAATGGTCATGCAAATCACCTCATGAATGCGATCTGCATATAAATAAGCCAGCATGCAAGTGTTCTCTCGTTGTGAGTCACGGCGACAGGCGTGAGAAACGAACCAAAAAACGGAATTTCTCTGACTGAGCTCGAGACTTTAACGGGAGGTGGAGGACTGAAGAAAGATTTTATTTGATGGCCACAGCAGCGGGATCACTAATAAAAGAAAGCAAAAAAATAGTGGCAACACATCAACGCTGCTGATGCTGTCAGCTGTGTCTGTGGGACTGCACCGACAGTGACAGAGGAAAAAAAACGCACGAGGGTCAGCGCAGTATTTATATGTTTATGACGATCAGTCTGATCAGACTCCCAGCCTGAATTACAGCATGAACCAGTGGTATCCCTGTCCCAAAATACAATGTGTAATTTGAAATACAATTCAAAGATGAAAGTGTAATAGGCGAACACGTTTCTTCATGCCAGCTTTGTCATGAACAGCACATGTCTAAGTAGCGCTGATGAAATGAGTGTAACGGTTGTGCTTAATGGCTGTATTTCGAGACATGATAAATGCACTGGAAATATTTAGCTAAATAAATAAATAAATATATTCCATGCAGTCGCGCCGTCCTCTCCCCCTCCTGCGCTCACAGAGTGGACAATGAGACGTTAGAGGCAGTGCAGATTATATACGTATTTAGAAAGAATTTCAATTCAGGATTTGAGTTTGTTTTACAACGTTTTAATGAAACAATTATCACTCACTCCAAGCGCAAAATAAGGCTGCTGGATTTAATTTCAGTGATAACATGGACCTAAGGTGGATATAGCGTGACATTAGATTTGTGTGAGACATCAATAAAAATCTGACTCCACTTCTCCACCTCGCCGTCTGCGTCGCCACTTCCCAGTGTCTCTAAAATGTGCACACGCATGACTCAGAGTTTGCACATTCTCCCACCAAGTTTATTTTTATAAATCACAACCTTTGCATGGTAAGTGGCATACGCCACTTTCAAGCCCCGTTTTGTGTGTAAGCAAGCTTTATAAATGAGGCCCGTGATCCTGAGACGTCAACAGACTTACACACCGACACATTCACTCCTTTTATTGCTCTAAACTTTCTGCTTGTATGAACTGAGATGTTCAGTAAAGATCATGTAGAGCAGGATGAAGTCTGTGACACTTTAGTTTCGCTAAAGTCTTTTCCAGGTCTTGGTGTTTGGTGGAGGTGAGCTGCAGAGTGAAGATGAAGATGTTCATTGTGGCAGAAAACATTCCCTTCAGTTATTAAACCAACCCTTGAGTCTTTAAATCACTCATTCATTAAATATTAATGAAAAGTAATCTCCCAAACAGCTGTGTGTGTGTGTGTGTGTGTGTGTGTGTGTGTGTGTGTCTGTGTGTGTCTGTGTGTGTGTGTGTGTGTGTGTGTGTCTGTGATGGAGGAAGGTGTGTTCTCTACCTGTCTTGAAATACTGAGTCTCTGTAGAACGTGAAAGAAATCAGTTTTTTTAATCAGTGTAACAGAAGAAAAGAAAGAAAGAAGTCATTTGTAAAATGATAAATGGTAGACTAATAGATGTATTGATAGACGTATTGATAGATGTATTGATAGTTGGGCTGCAGGAGCACAGGTGTGTTCAGTTTCAGCTGATTGGACTGGGTGGAGGGGGAAGGAGTTGTGTTTGGGTCTAATCAGGAAACAAGTAGAGACACCTGTCCAGGTAACATCTCACCTGCCTGAGCTCCATCAGTGATTAAAGTGATGTCTTCAGTTTGTGTTTGTGACTCAGAGCCTCTCCTAACTTCAGTCTGTGTTCTTCTGTCAGTATGCAGCGTTTATGATTCACTGTCGCTCACCTGACTTCCTGCAGTTGTGATCATGTTGTGTCATTTAAATGACAGTCAAAGTCACACCTGTCATCAGTTTGACATCAGTCAGGATCAAACCACAGGATTCTGTCTGACAGGTCAGAGGTCACTTTTACAATGCTTCCTGTTGATGCAGATCCATGAAAGTGTTAAATGTGCATGAATACAGGACACTGTGTGTGTGTGTGTGTGTGTGTGTGTGTGTGTGTGTGTGTGTGTGTGTGTGTGTGTGTGTGTGTGTGTGTGTCAGTGCCCCTGACAGACTTTGTGTGGACTTGTTGTACTCTGTGGATCCGACAGCAGTGTGCCTCTTCGTCAGGAGAGATTTCCGTTCCAGAGAACATAATCCCTTTCTGGCATGAACACCTCGGTGTGTGAGCAACTCCTCTTCTTCAGTGGTATGTGTGTGTGTGTACATGAGCGTAATCCGTTCAGAGATGCAGTCATGTATGACTGCAGTCATGAGACGACACACAACTGAGATTCCCGTCATCAGAAACTCTGTCACAGTGTCTGTTTTCTTTTGTCTCTCAGCTTTGTGAAGCGTGTTTCTGCATCTGCATAATCCGTCCTGTGGATCTCACTATCTGATCCCACTTCTTAAACACACTGAGGATTCAGTGCCGTCACTCAGCTGCAGCGGCGGCGGCGCGGCAGCTCTGTGGAGCAGCTGGTTAGCTCTGAGTTCTGACTTCCTAATCAACTGTTTGATTCTGTGTGACTGTCACTGAGGCTGACGTCTGAGAGGCTTCAGACAGCAGGAGGTGGCACTGCTCAGAACGCAACAACAACTTCCTGTGGAAACATTTCTGCTGTGAGGAAATGTACCTGTCAGCCTCTCTGGAAGTCAACATCATAATTCAGTTTGGTTTACACATCTGTGTCACTGCTCCGTGTTCATCGTATCAAACAAAGACTTTATTTTAAGTATAAGTATTGGTGAGTCGGGAATAATCGGTGAGTCCCTTCAGTCAGCAGCCGGCTGAGGCCCAAAATCACAATGAATCCATCAACAGGAGAAAATTAGTTTTGGCTTCTCTTGGAGCTTCAGCTCTACTGATGAAGATGTTCTCTTTGACAACAGCCTCAGTCTTCAGTCTCATGTGAAAAAGCTGCTTCAGTCCTGTTTTTTCCATTTGACAAATATCACTAGAATCAGATCTTCACCAGACATCTAACCAGATCATCTGAGCATGATCATCTCTCAGTATTTTATCTCCCCTCCACCTGCTGCCTGTCTGTCTTTATCTTAACTTTTCTTTATAATTTTAAATCTGTCGTCATGTGCTGTTTTATGCTGCTTCAGGCCGATTTGTGGACGTAGACCATCTGCTGCTGTTACCTGCTGTTGCCTGCTGCTACCTGCTGCTACCTGTGGTTACCTGCTGTTACCTGCTGCTACCTGTGGTTACCTACTGTTGCCTGTCATTACCTGTCGTTACCTGTCGTTACCTGCTGTTACCTGCTGTTAGCTACTGTTACCTGTCATTACCTGCTGTTACCTGTTGTTGCCTGTCGTTACCTGCTGTTTCCTGCCGTTACCTGTCGTTACCGTAGTTTTCTCTGGACCCCTCCCAAATCTGACCAGTGATGACATGTTTAGCTGCATGTCATCATTTAACCGTTGGCTGTCCAGGTGGTGTCCAGCAAACGATGTGGGTTTCATTAATAATTGGCAAACTTTCTGGGGAAAACCTGGTCTTATGAGGAGAGACGGCTTTCATCCCACTTTGGATGGTGCTGCTCTCATTTCTAGGAACCTGGCAAACTTTATTAGTAATTTAAATCCCTGACAACCCAGAGTTGAGACCAGGACTCAGAGTCGCAGTCCTACACGCTTCTCTGAGCTTCTAGTTCATTACCCAGCCATAGTTTTAATAGTTTTATACAAACGGTGTCTGTCCCCCGACCACCTAAATTATCTAAATCTAAAATTAAGCAAAGAGGAGTTGTGCATAACAACCTCATAAAAATTAAAACCTCTTCTGTGACAGAAAGACAAAACAGGAGAATTAAATGTGGACTGTTAAATATCAGGTCTCCATCATCTAAAGCAGTGTTAGTAAACGAATTAATATCAGATAATCATATTGATTTACTCAGTCTCACTGAAACCTGGCTGTGTCAAGATGAATATGTCAGTCTAAATGAGTCCACTCCTCCCAGTCATAATAATACCCACATTCCTGAGCGGCCGAGGAGGGGGAGTTGCAGCCATTTTTAACTCTAGTCTGTTAATCAGCCCTAAACCTAAACTAGATTATAATTCATTTGAAAGCCTCGTTCTTAGTCTTTTACATCCGACCTGGAAAACCTCACAGCCACTTTTATTTGTTATAGCGTACCGTGCTCCTGGCCCGTATTCTGAATTTGTATCTGAATTCTCAGAGTTTTTATCCAGTTTAGTTCTTAAATCAGATAAAGTTATTATTGTAGGCGATTTTAACATTCATGTTGACGTTGATAATGACTCCCTGGCTACCGCGTTTATCTCATTATTAGACTCCATTGTCTTCAGTCAGGGTGTACATGAACCCACTCACTGTTTTAACCATACCCTCGATCTAGTTCTGACATATGGAACTGAAATTGATAATCTAAAAGTCTTTCCACAGAATCCCTCGCTATCGGATCATTATCTGATTACTTTTGATTTCTTTTTACTCGGTTACACGCCACTCAGCAACAGTTACTATCCTAGATGTTTATCAGATAGTGCTGTCGCAAAATTTAAGGAAAAGATTACTCCGTCATTAAATTCAATACCAAGTCCCTCAGTAACAGAGGTTTCCTGTACCGACTTTGATCATCTTGTCGATAGCGCTGTAGGCTCGCTAACAACACTTGACTCTGTAGCTCCTCTTAAAAAGAAATTAAAAAAGCAAAGAAAGTTCGCTCCTTGGTATAACTCTCAAACCCGTAAGTTAAAACAAATATCGCGAAAATTTGAAAGGAATTGGCGATTAACCAAACTGGAAGAATCTTGTTTAATCTGGACAGACAGTCTCAAAACTTACAAGAGGGGCCTCTGCAATGCCAGAGCAAACTATTACTCAGCATTAATAGAAGACAATAAGAACAACCCCAGGTTTCTTTTCAGCACTGTAGCCAGGCTGACTGAGAGTCAGAGCTCTATTGAGCCTTGTATTCCTTTAGCCCTTAGCAGTAATGATTTTATGAGCTTTTTTAATGACAAAATTCTAACTATTAGAGGCAAAATTCATGACCTCCTGTCCTCAGATAGTACCTATCTAACCTCAAACACAGCTGTAAGACCTAATATATATTTAGATTGCTTCTCCCCAATTTCTCTTCAAGAATTGACCGCATTGATTTCTTCATCTAAATCATCAACGTGTCTCTTAGACCCCATCCCAACTAGGCTACTTAAGGAGGTCTTTCCTTTAGTTAACACTCATATATTAGATATGATCAATATATCCTTATTAACAGGCTATGTACCACAGTCTTTTAAGGTAGCTGTAATTAAACCTCTACTAAAAAGCCCACCCTGGATCCAGAGGTGTTAGCCAACTATAGACCAATATCTAATCTTCCCTTTATGTCAAAGATCCTTGAGAAAGTAGTCGCAGACCAGCTGTGTGATTTTCTCCATGATAATAATCTATTTGAGGAATTTCAGTCAGGATTTAGAGTGCATCATAGCACTGAGACAGCTCACTAGTTAAAATTACAAATGACCTTCTGATTGCTTCAGACAAAGGACTCGTCTCTGTACTTGTTTTATTAGATCTTAGTGCGGCGTTTGACACAATTGACCATCAAATTCTACTGCAGAGACTGGATCACTTAATTGGCCTAAAAGGTTCTGTACTGAGCTGGTTTAAATCTTATTTATCTGATCGTTTTCAGTTTGTTCACGTTCATAATGAATCGTCCTTACGTACCAAAGTTTCGCAAGGTTCTGTGCTCGGACCAATCCTATTTACTCTATATATGCTTCCTTTAGGTAACATCATTAGAAATCACTCTATAAATTTCCATTGTTATGCGGATGATACTCAGTTGTATATATCGATGAAGCCAGAAGAAAGTAATCAATTAACTAAACTCCATAACTGCCTTAAAGACATAAAAACCTGGATGAGCACCAATTTCCTGATGTTAAATTCAGACAAAACTGAAGTTATTGTTCTTGGCCCCAAACAACTCAGAGACTCTTTATCTGATGACATAGTTTCTCTAGATGGCATTGCTCTGGCCTCTAGCACTACCGTAAGAAACCTCGGAGTAATATTTGATCAAGATTTGTCTTTTAATTCTCATTTAAAACAAACTTCACGGACTGCATTTTTTCATCTGCGTAATATTGTGAAAATTAGGCCTATCCTGACCCGAAAAGATGCAGAAAAATTGGTCCACGCTTTTGTTACCTCAAGGCTGGATTACTGTGACTCTCTATTATCAGGTAGCTCTAGTAAGTCCTTAAAAACTCTCCAGCTAATTCAGAATGCAGCAGCACGTGTACTAACAGGAACTAAGAAACCAGATCATATTTCTCCTGTTTTAGCTTCTCTGCACTGGCTCCCTGTAAAATCCAGAATTGAATTTAAAATCCTACTGTTAACTTATAAAGCTCTAAATGGTCAAGCTCCGTCATATCTTAGAGAGCTCATAGTGCCATATTATCCCACCAGAACACTGCGCTCTGAGAACGCAGGGTTACTCGTGGTCCCTAAAGTCTCCAAAAGTAGATCAGGAGCCAGAGCCTTCAGCTATCAGGCTCCTCTCCTGTGGAATCATCTTCCTGTTACGGTCCGGGAGGCAGACACCGTCTCCACATTTAAGACTAGACTTAAGACTTTCCTCTTTGATAAAGCTTATAGTTAGGGCTGGCTCAGGCTTGCCCTGTACCAGCCCCTAGTTAGGCTGACTTAGGCCTAGTCTGCCGGAGGACCCCCCTATAATACACCGGGCCCCTTCTCTCCTTCTCTCTCTCTCTCTCTCTCTCTCTCTCTCTCTCTCATTGTGTCATGTGGATTACTGTTAATTTATCATGCTGATCTGTTCTGTACGACATCTATTGCACGTCTGTCCGTCCTGGAAGAGGGATCCCTCCTCAGTTGCTCTTCCTGAGGTTTCTACTGTTTTTTCCCCGTTAAAGGGTTTTTTGGGGAGTTTTTCCTGATCAGCTGTGAGGGTCATAAGGACAGAGGGATGTTGTATGCTGTAAAGCCCTGTGAGGCAAATTGTAATTTGTGATATTGGGCTTTATAAATAAAATTGATTGATTGATTGATTACCTGCTGTTACCTGCTGTGACCTGCTGCTATCTGTGGTTACCTGCTGTTACCTGCCGTTACCTGCTGGTACCTATCGTTACCTGCTGTTACCTGCTGTTACCTGCTGCTATCTGTGGTTACCTGCTGCTATCTGTGGTTACCTGCTGTTACCTACTGTTACCTGTCATTACCTGCTGTTACCTACTGTTGCCTACTGTTACCTGCTGTTACCTGCTGCTATCTGTGGTTACCTGCTGCTATCTGTGGTTACCTGCTGTTACCTACTGTTGCCTGTTGTTACCTGTTGTTACCTGCTGCTACCTGCTGTTACCTGCTGTTAGCTACTGTTACCTGTCATTACCTGCTGTTACCTGCTGCTACCTGCTGTTACCCGCTGTTACCTACTGTTACTTGCTGTTACCTGCTGCTATCTGTGGTTACCTGCTGTTACCTGCTGTTACCTGTCGTTACCTGCTGTTACCTGCTGTTACCTGTCGTTACCTGCTGTTACCTGTGTTTACCTGCCGTTACCTGCTGTTACCTGTGTTTACCTGCCGTTACCTGCTGTTACCTACTGTTGCCTGTCGTCACCTGCTGTTACCTGCTGTTACCTGTCTTTTCCTGCTGTTTCCTGCTATTTTCTGTCGTTATCTGCTGTTACCTGCTGCTACTTGTCGTAGGGTGACCATATTTTGATTTCCAAAAAAGAGGACACTCGGCCGGCCATGACATAGCCTACGTAAATGATATTCACAGTTTACTCAAAGATGCCTTATAATTTTAATATATTTAAAATTTAAATGTATGGATAGAAAATTCAGTTATATTACAAAATAATATCTCTCAAAGGCAGAAATTCAGATAGGCCCCAATAGGGGACACATACACACACTAGAGTGTGGTGATCCAAGCCCAACGGTACCCGACAGGTCAGGCCGGGCTTGGTAAAAAATGTAGCTATAAATTGTATTCGGGCTCGGGTCGGATTCAGTCAGCTGTCAGTGAAAATGTAGTGTAAAAATAAATAAAATCCTATTGTCTGTCCTGTTTATTGCCTGGGCACTGTTATTTACGTGACAACACCTGAACATAACACACCCACACACACATTGGCTATTTGTTTCTACCTCTCCCCTCGCTGGAAGTCTCGGACCTCCCGCCGCCTGCCTCCGCCTTGATTAAACGCTGAAAATAAAATAAAAGAGGGAGACGGGTTTTTCCTATTTTATCTTATTTTGTTATATTTCTCCCTCTCCTCTCGCTAGAAGTGTCGGACCTCCCGCCTCCCGCTCCCATCTCAAACACGGAGGTCTCCCTCTCCGTGGCTGAGCACCCACGGCGCCCGCCCGGCCTGTTAAATAGCCTGTAACCACTGTGTGACACAAACTCAGTGCTTTGGTCATTAAATAATGTCGGGCTCGGTTCGGGTTCGGACAGAAATATGCTGCCCGTGCCGCACTCTAACACACACACACACACAAACACACGGAAAACCGGACATTATCATCAGTTTATAAAACCCCCCCGGACGGGACATGAAAAGTGGACATGTCCGGGCAAAAGAGGACGTTTGGTCAGCCTAACCTGTCATTACCTGCTGTTACCTACTGTTGCCTGTCATTACCTGTCATTACCTGCTGTTACCTACTGTTGCCTGTCATTACCTGTCATTACCTGCTGTTAGCTACTGTTACCTGCTGTTACCTGCTGTTACCTGCTGTTACCTGTGGTTACCTGCTGTTACCTGTGGTTACCTGCTGTTACCTGCGGTTACCTGTCGTTACCTGCTGTTACCTGTCGTTACCTGCTGTTACCTGTCGTTACCTGCTGTTACCTGTGGTTACCTGCTGTTACCTACCTGTGGTTACCTGCTGTTAGCTACCTGTGGTTACCTGCTGTTAGCTACCTGTGGTTACCTGCTGTTACCTATTTTTACCTGTGGTTACCTGCTGTTACCTGCTGTTACCTACTGTTACCTGCTGTTACCTATTTTTACCTGTGGTTACCTACTGTTACCTGCTGTTACCTGTCGTTACCTGCTGTTAGCTACCTGTGGTTACCTGCTGTTACCTACTGTTACCTGCTGTTACCTATTTTTACCTGTGGTTACCTGCTGTTACCTGCTGCTACCTACTGTTACCTGCTGTTACCTGCTGCTACCTGTCGTTACCTGTGGTTACCTACTGTCACCTGTCACTACCTGTCGTTACCTGTGGTTACCTACTGTCACCCGTCACTACCTGTCCTTACCTGTCGTTACCTGCTGTTGCCTGTCGTTACCTGCTGTTACCTGCTGCTACCTGTCGTTACTTGTCGTTACCCAGCAGTAACCTGCATATGAGATCTTTAGGCAACGTTGGTAAATTGCAGTGTCTAAGGGTCTGCATGGGAGGTGTTCAGGGGACATCTGTCATTTCTAGCTACAGAAAATAACCCTGATTTAAACTTTTGTTACTCACTACATTGTATAAACAGGTGGAGCCACTTCTCCTTCTGGACTTCATGTATCAGTGGATTAAAGATTCTCAATAAAGTTGGGAAAAAAGTTTGATGAAATAATTCAGAGCATGTAACTTCCATTTCAGGCGGGTTGAGGAAATATTGTCCATGTAGCCACAGCTACTGTCTGTACCTGTCTCTGAGTTTGTCCCCTGGTTCTTACGTTACAGTCCAGACGTATATACCAGTTGTGGATGAATGTGGTATTTTTACACCTTGAAGGAGAACAGAACTGCAGCATGGATGGAGGGTAGATACAGAATCTGTGACGTCTCCCAGTTCAGTGACTTTAACCTGAGATGTCATGTCCTCTCCAGCCTGCAGCAGACCCAACACCACCGACACAACTATTGTGATGTATGAAATGTAACACCAAATCTAATCTTATCCTGTGACTCTCAGCTCGGCAGCCCGGCAGCCAACCAGCGCCGTGTTTGAGTGTGTTTCTGCTGCTGCGCCTCGCGGCTGCTCGGCCCCTGTGTGTCACAGCGCATGACATTGGGGACGAGTGTTTTGGCATGGAGTCACAGGGGGAATCCTCTCCTTTCTCCTGGCGACCACCCCCTTCAGAGGAGAGTCGTCTGCCACCCAGTCCCCACTGACAGCACCGGAGGCGACGGCTCTGTGCTCCTATTTATAGGCCTATCCCGTCCACGGCTGCTGCCATGGCCAATCTGTGTGACTGTGGCCCGGCGGCGGCGGATTTAGCTGTGTTTTCCTGATGGGATTAGCAGTGACATCACATTTGGAATCCCTGGAAGCAGCCAGGCGGGCCCTTTTTGCTTCCCCTCCTCCTCCTTCTCCTCCTTCTCGCAGAGTGAACGTGGATGCTCGCCATGTAAGATGTGTTGAGGACGCCATCTGCTCCCTGCACACTCGTGGAGCGAGGCCCATTAATAATGAACTAACTGTATCTACGGCGTGCGTGGCAGCAGATGAGGCGGCGGCTTGTTCGACTGGCAGACACATGGTTGTGTTGTGACACACATTCAGACGAGCCACAGGCTTTTTTTTCTGAGGTGCCTCGTTTGCATTTCAAAGTCACTGTGAGCTGCAGTAACCCAACAGGACAAACGTCCATGTTGTTCAGCTAATTGATTCCTGTGCCATTAATCAGTGTCATATTTGCCTCGGCTCCTCTTCTTCTGTGATGTCGGTGTTATTGTTGTTGGGGGGGGGGGTCCCCTGAGTCCAGACTATCACATCACAGTTTCCTTCATTAGCCCTTTCATCACGTTCATCCATCACGACTCTATGACCAGGTTCACGACACACGACATGACGCACTGGTTGTGTTCGTCATCCTGACGCTGTGACTGGTTTTTAGAGACAAACCCAGAGAGGCTGATGAATCAGCTCCTGCTGAGCTCTGATACCTCTGTGGATCTGAAGTCACGACTTCACGAGCTGCTGACGAGTAAAAGCTTCTCATGTCTGTGTGACGGCTTCATGAACCTCATATTGTCTCATACATGCTGCAAAGACCCATCAACAGAGACTTGATTTCAGTTTTCACAAACATCTGTATCAAACATCTGTAGTGCTCAGACCAAGGTGATAAAACTGAAGCTCAGTCACCAGAAGAATATGGTGTCATCATACATTTCTGAAAACAACAGATACATTTGTAAGTTTCATACCTGTTATCAGTGTTTGTAAAGTGACGTAGTATCTGAGCTGACTGTGTCATCAGGAGGTGGAGGGGATGGTGGATGGTGAGACACCTGCCAACAACAAAATCAGTTGTTTGTGGTGTCCAGTAGCTCACCTGGTAAAGCTGGTGCGTACAAAGGTTATGCCTTTACTGCAGTGACCACAGGTTTGATTCCAACCCACGGCCCTTTGCTGCATGTCGTTCCTGCTCTGTCTCCCTTCACTCTGAAGATGTCCTGAGCCCCAGCTGGGCTCTGACGTGCTGACGTATTGCGGTAAGCGAGTTGTGTCATTTCCGGTGTTTCTGTGACAGCGTCTCTGTGTTGCTCTGGTGAATTCTATTAGCCTGTTTTCTGCTTTCTCACTTCAGTTGCTTTAACGTCTACTTCAAGTCTGAACCCACACTAGTTCTGTTTAAGCACTTATAGCTCTCCTCTTTTTTACGACTTCCCTGCTAATCTCTTAGCTGTTGTTTGCACGTTACTAGCCTTGGTAGCTACATTAGCTTTACAGTTAGCGATGGCTTCTCCCTCTGCTCTTTCCTGCTCGGTGTGCCAAATGTTTAGCTATGCCTCTGCCTCCTTTAGTGACAGTGGTAACTGTAATAAGTGTAGTGTATTTGCTGCGTTGGAGGCGAGGCTTAGTGAATTAGAAGCGCGGCTCCGCACCATGGAAAACCATTCAGTAGCTGCGGTAGTTAGCCAGCCCTCTGTAGCCGGTGCGGAGCCACATAAGATGTCCTTCTGACCATAACCGAGTGGTTTCTGTGCCAAAACATAAGCACACATTAACCACAATGTCATTGAAAAGTTAAGAAACTTAAATGTTTCAACATATCGATCAAATATCATATAAATGTCTGTGGTTTGCTGAATTGTACGATGCCAACCTTTGTTCTGGTGATAAAACCTGGGCCAGCCTCTGAGATGTAAAATGAATATGAACTCAGCTTAAAGACCTGTGTGTATATCTGTACATCTGGTGCTGGGAATGTTGAGCAGAGAAACTTCTGCTGCTTGATTTAAAGACATGAAATGATTTAATGACAACAATTAAAACCTAAACTGGGATCTCATCTGCAAACCACAGCTACAGTTTATAAACTAAAACGAAATGAGAAGTTGCATCAGTGAGTGTTGCTGTCAGCCCCTGGTGCAACATTTCCCATCATCCTCTCCGGTCCACTCTGTGTTGTTGCATGGCAACATCAGCTTATTGAGCCGACGGTGGTGAAACACTGAGACTTATTGCTCCTCTGCTGATTTCATTGATATAACTCTCAGAGATAGATGGCTGTGCCTCGTCCATGGCAGAGAGAGGAGGAGGAGGAGGAAGAGGAGGAGGAGGAGGAGAGTGCCGGGCTGAAGCGCCTTCCTGGGGGTTGTCTCTGTCAGTCTCCATGCCGACATAGATCTCAGTTTTTTATATCACTGAGCTCCATTTGCATTTTAATGGTGTGTGTCAGGGCTGCCGTCTGAGCCCGCTGGCTATTCTATTACTGTTAAAGCCCTACAATTAATTATGCAGAATGTTATGCATCACAAAGGGTGGGCGGGGCATCGGCCCGGCAATTAGTGGCCGAAGAGATTGGATCCTACATCAGCATCTGAGGGCAGAGGGGCTTTAAGGGTTCACACTCAGCTGTTGGTGCCATGTTTATTTATTCTCTTGTTCATATTCACAGATTAAGATTCCCACAGCTGAGCAGAGGGGATAGTTTTTAATTAACTTTGTATATAATCACACTGGATTGTTTTTTCACTGATAACACTCCTCCCTCTGCAATTAAGCTGGCAGCACACCCTGATCCCTCTCAGCGATAAGGTTCATGAATGAACGCGCTGCTAATCCAGTGAACTTTAGCTGTCCTGATGGTATTTACCCAGTCGACACTCCTGCAAATGGAAGAGATGTTTCTGCTCAGTGTATTAATGTCTCTTCGTTAATGAGACACGTCCACATAATCACTCCTTCACAGCTGCAACACGTTTATCAGTCAACACATTCCTCTGTGAAAACAGTCTCTAATGACAGTTAATGTAAAACACAAAAGCAGAAAACCGGTGGAAGTCCCAGTTTTGGTGGATAGGTCCGACTTTCACTCAGGAGGCCGGTGTTCGCTTCCTGTAAGATTGTAAAGCCAAACCCTGTTCTTTTTTACTAAACTCTAACCACGTGTGTGTCGGCTAAACGTAACCATGTGTGTGTGTCGGCTAAACGTAACCATGTGTGTGTGTGTCGGCTAAACGTAACCATGTGTGTGTGTCGGCTAAACGTAACCATGTGTGTGTTGGCTAAATGTAACCATGTGTGTGTGTGTCGGCTAAACGTAACCATGTGTGTGACTATCGGCTAAACGTAACCATGTGTGTGAGTGTCGGCTAAACGTAACCGTGTGTGAGTGTCGGCTAAACGTAACCATGTGTGTGTGTCGGCTAAACGTAACCATGTGTGTGTTGGCTAAATGTAACCATGTGTGTGTGTGTCGGCTAAACGTAACCATGTGTGAGTGTCGGCTAAACGTAACCGTGTGTGTGTGTCGGCTAAACGTAACCGTGTGTGAGTGTCGGCTAAACGTAACCGTGTGTGAGTGTCGGCTAAACGTAACCATGTGTGTGTGTCGGCTAAACGTAACCATGTGTGTGACTATCGGCTAAACGTAACCATGTGTGTGAGTGTCGGCTAAACGTAACCATGTGTGAGTGTCGGCTAAACGTAACCGTGTGTGAGTGTCGGCTAAACGTAACCGTGTGTGAGTGTCGGCTAAACGTAACCATGTGTGTGTGTCGGCTAAACGTAACCATGTGTGTGACTATCGGCTAAACGTAACCATGTGTGTGACTATCCGCTAAACGTAACCATGTGTGTGAGTGTCGGCTAAACGTAACCGTGTGTGTGTCGGCTAAACGTAACCATGTGTGTGTGTCGGCTAAACGTAACCGTGTGTGAGTGTCGGCTAAACGTAACCGTGTGTGTGTGTCGGCTAAACGTAACCGTGTGTGAGTGTCGGCTAAACGTAACCGTGTGTGAGTGTCGGCTAAACGTAACCATGTGTGAGTGTCGGCTAAACGTAACCCTGTGTGTGACTATCAGCTAAATGTAACCATGTGTGTGACTATCAGCTAAACGTAACCATGTGTGTGCGTTGAAGGAAACAAACATCAGTTGGTGGTGTTGTACGTAGAGCTTTGGGAGCAGGTTGTTGCCGCGGGGATGATACGATGTCTATACGATGTCCAGTAAAGATATTCTGCCAGTTCCACCAGGGAGCATCTGTGAGTTTGGGCTTCACAGTTTTTAGAGTCTGCGGTTGCCAAGTGTGGTGATTATTTGGAAGTAAAGAGAAAAGTGTCTGGTCTGAGGCAGAGAGCTGTTTTCCAAATGGACAGTTACAGATTTAATTATTTATTTCATGAATGGATCTGATCCTGTGGACACACAATGATGGTCACATGTTGATTTTCTATAACATTTTCGATAAAGACGAAGCTGATGTCTGTCTGCACATTTAGAGAAAACCTTTCCACTGGTTCCCTCAGCTCTGATATCATCTCATGCACAACAAGTTTATCTTAATGAAGCTCCATTACAGTTCATCTTGATCTCTCTTTCTTTGTGTTCTAATTAAGATATAACGACGCGGCTGCTGAACGCAGTTTGGTACAATGAGCCTGTGCAGCTTTCTGTCCTGACTGTTGGTCTGAATGTGAAGCAGTGACATCACACAGACAGCAGACACATTACACACTTTATATTGTCATTATTCTCTGTCACGTCATCTGTTTGTTTCTGTGTCACAGTTAGTCCTGTTACAGTCACTCCTACTTCAGGTCAACAACCACCATGTCAACTGTTCACATTACAAACAAACAAACAAAGTGTGTGTGGTCTACAGGCTGATATACTGTTGTACAGTTTACAGCACTGATACACTGGTGTGTCTGTGTCTCTCTGCAGTTACACCTCCAGAACACTAGCTGGCGGTAGAGTTTCTCTGTCACTGTGTTGAGTTTCTATGAAATACAGTAAAGTGTGATTGAACTAACACGCACAACACACACATTAAACACACAAACAAACAGCAACAACAGAAACAAAAGTAGAAAATTCATCTCCATTCTAACTCAGGTTCACCAACAAAACACCGATATCACATACCACACACATTTTCCTCACTTATACAACATGCTAACATTATTAGCATCAGCCTGTAACATTTCCCATTGAATAAATCAGCCTGGCAAACTTTTCCTCTGATCATATGATCTTCATCTCTTATACACACACACACACACACACACACACACCAGGATGAAACCCATCAGGCTGTTCTCAAAAATATTTTTGTACATTTACCTACGAAGAGCACATAGGTATTTGAAAGGCTGTGATCATGTGACCAATGAGCTGATGGCAGTAAACAGGAAGCAGTCCTGAGCACCTGTTAGGAGGCAGGTTGGGGTGGAGGATGGAACTTTCCCCTGGAGTCACGTGTTCAGATCTTTGAGTCATGTTAAGGTATGTCGTCACCATGTTTCTGTTCCTAAACCTAACTTCTGTAGCTTTACGTTAATTCTACGTTAAGGACGTGACGTCATTCGTTGGGCACACATTTGTAGAATATCATACGAACTGTTCTGTGAGAATAAGATGAACCCAGTTTGAGTCTGTAGTTGCTGTTTTGTTCTTGTCTAAAATGTAAAGTTAAAATTGAAATAAAACTGTTGAATATGTTTCCTGTCTCTGGAGCTAACGCCTCGTCACCACCTGATGACTGAATGTTTATGAACCTGTGATGTTTGTACAGATCCTGATTCTTTGTGTCTTCGTCCACACGTCTCTGATCTCTCTGCACCATCTCAGAGTCCGTCTGCAGATCAGTGATCACTTCCCATAATTCTCCATCCACCTGCAGAATGAGTCGCAGTGTTTGTTTACATCATAGTGCGATGATGTAATGTCAACACATCACCATGATGGATGATGTAGGAGGACGTAGTCATGGAGATGGCTGTTGTTGTCAGCTGTATGTCCCTGTTTTTGAAGGATATTTCCCGTATGTGTGCGTTTGATCTGAGTCGGCCTTCAGGCTGCGTCTGCAGCTGATCTGCTGTTGACGTAGTCGTCAGGCCGCCACTGTGGCCCGTCCTCCTCTGAGGCTGAGTCTGTCCTCGAGCTCTGCAGTGGGCACACTCAGTATTCAGCTCAGAGTCCACAGCGGACGGCTGGGGAAAGAAATACGACTCCACTGTCACACTTGGCTGATGTCCCTGTGCTCCTCGACTCCCTCCCTCATTCCTCCCCTCCCCCCTCCTCCGCTCTGGCTCGATATCTAACTCCTGTCCTATACAAATGGGCCAGCAGGGAGTGTTTCTGTGTGTGTGCGGTACAGACCAGAGGACTTTTATTGTATTTGTGCGGCAGCGAGGAGAGAGGAGGGGGAGGAGGAGATGAGAAGGATGCAGGAGAAGGAGACAAACCAAGATAAATAGAGGAGAGAGGGAGTGACAGATGGAGAGAAATTAGAGGCTGCGTTGTAGTATAACCAGTTTCCCCCTCAGCTCTGCATCAACAGCTCACATTTATTGTGTGTCTGTGAAGGTAAACCAGGAAATGAAGCCTTCACACGCGGCGGCTCGATGTAACAGACCTCTGAGTGCTCTTAACGTCATTGAATCACCGCTGACATCTCCACATTTGTAACTCCATAAACTGCAGGCTTCCATGAACGCCTCATACGTGAACGACTGTCGTGCTGCAGATTCATTTGGAGCCATTGTGCAGGAACATTTCTATCTCCCTCACTGATGCACCATCTTTCATTTATTTTTCCTATCACTTATTATCTGTTTACTCTTTGCTCTCCATCATTCTCTGCTATTCTTCACCACCATAATGACCCAAATTCTCCCTCGGGGATCAACAGAGTTCACTTTATCTGTGTTTGCTGGAGCTCCTGAGCGCAGCTGATAAGTGCTGACTGCAGACAGGAGCTGCTCCTGAAATATCGACAGGAAGAAGCTTAATGTTGGTGAGATTTAGGAAAAATAGGCGGCTACATATATCGATGCTTAACTCCAATTATTTTTAAATAACTGAGCCCAACTGTCTCCAAATTTCTGTAGACTGAATACAGAAATCTGTTTGTCTGAAATGAATTTTAATACAGTTTTTACATTTTGTGAAGCTCAGCAGTTGTTTCTGTTTAACAGTCCTCATGGTAACGTCAGCCAAAATAAAACTGAACTGGGAAAGAGTGAGGAAATTTAATTGCTAACTGCAGAGATTCAGTCATCAGCAGTAAACTGCGGACGGCTTGTGCAATCGGGGATAACCGATGTGTCCCCAGTAGAGTCAGTGGTTGAGGTTAGGGTTGAGTCAGAGTTAGATTTGTAGAAGGGATGAGATCGGGTTTAACACCTGAACACATTCAATCCACAATCATCAGTATGAATCTCATAAAATCATCAGGCTCTTTTGGAGCCACAGCTCAACTTTCTTAGGTCATGTTTTTTTTTATTTCATTCATTCCAACTATAGACCAATATCTAATCTTCCCTTTATGTCAAAGATCCTTGAGAAAGTAGTCGCAGACCAGCTGTGTGATTTTCTCCATGATAATAATCTATTTGAGGAATTTCAGTCAGGATTTAGAGTGCATCATAGCACTGAGACAGCTCTAGTTAAAATTACAAATGACCTTCTGATTGCTTCGGACAAAGGACTCGTCTCTGTACTTGTTTTATTAGATCTTAGTGCGGCGTTTGACACAATTGACCATCAAATTCTACTGCAGAGACTGGATCACTTAATTGGCCTAAAAGGTTCTGCACTGAGCTGGTTTAAATCTTATTTATCTGATCGTTTTCAGTTTGTTCACGTTCATAATGAATCGTCCTTACGTACCAAAGTTTGTTTTGAGTTCCGCAAGGTTCTGTGCTCGGACCAATCCTGTTTACTCTATATATGCTTCCTTTAGGTAACATCATTAGAAATTACTCTATAAATTTCCATTGTTATGCGGATGATACTCAGTTGTATTTATCTATGAAGCCAGAAGAAAGTAATCAATTAACTAAACTCCATAATTGCCTTAAAGACATAAAAACTTGGATGAGCACCAATTTCCTGATGTTAAATTCAGACAAAACTGAAGTTATTGTTCTTGGCCCCAAACAACTCAGAGACTCTATATCTGATGACATAGTTTCTCTAGATGGCATTGCTCTGGCCCCTGCCACTACCGTAAGAAACCTCGGAGTAATATTTGATCAAGATTTGTCTTTTAATTCTCATTTAAAACA
Organism: Epinephelus fuscoguttatus; assembly: GCF_011397635.1. NCBI lineage: Eukaryota > Metazoa > Chordata > Actinopteri > Perciformes > Serranidae > Epinephelus > Epinephelus fuscoguttatus. The sequence goes on along the minus strand of NC_064760.1, from coordinate 287,573 downwards.
AACCTCACGGACTGCATTTTTTCATCTGCATAATATTGTGAAAATTAGGCCTATCCTGACCCGAAAAGATGGCGAAAAATTGGTCCACGCTTTTGTTACCTCTAGGCTGGATTACTGTAACTCTCTATTATCAGGTAGCTCTAGTAAGTCCTTAAAAACTCTCCAGCTAATTCAGAATGCAGCAGCACGTGTACTAACAGGAACTAAGAAACCAGATCATATTTCTCCTGTTTTAGCTTCTCTGCACTGGCTCCCTGTAAAATCCAGAATTGAATTTAAAATCCTACTGTTAACTTATAAAGCTCTAAATGGTCAAGCTCCATCATATCTTAGAGAGCTCATAGTGCCATATTATCCCACCAGAACACTGCGCTCTGAGAACGCAGGGTTACTCGTGGTCCCTAAAGTCTCCAATAGTAGATCAGGAGCCAGAGCCTTCAGCTATCAGGCTCCTCTCCTGTGGAATCATCTTCCTGTTACGGTCCGGGAGGCAGACACCGTCTCCACATTTAAGACTAGACTTAAGACTTTCCTCTTTGATAAAGCTTATAGTTAGGGCTGGCTCAGGCTTGCCCTGTACCAGCCCCTAGTTAGGCTGACTTAGGCCTAGTCTGCCGGAGGACCCCCCTATAATACACCGGGCACCTTCTCTCCTTCTCTCCTTCTCTCCTTGTCTCTCTCTCTCTCTCTCTCTCTCTCTCTCTCTCTCGTGTCCTATTACTGCATCTTGCTAACTCGGCCATTCTGGATGTCACTAACTCGGCTTCTTCTCCGGAGCCTTTGTGCTCCACTGTCTCTCAGATTAACTCATATCACAGCGGTGCCTGGACAGCGTGACGTGTGTGGTTGTGCTGCTGCCGTGGTCCTGCCAGATGCCTCCTGCTGCTGCTGCCATCATTAGTCATTAGTCATACTTCTACTGTTATTATACACATATGACTATTGTCACACATGTATACTGCCAGATATTAATACATACTTTCAACATATTGTACCACAGTAGCCAGAACTATAACTATAATATTATTACTTTCAATAATGTTGTTGTAAGCTACTGTCATTACCTGCATCTCTCTCTCTCTCTCTCTCTCTCTCTCTCTCTCTCTCTCTCTCTCTCTCTCTCTCTCTCTCTCTCATTGTGTCATACAGATTATTGTTAATTTATCATGCTGATCTGTTCTGTACGACATCTATTGCACGTCTGTCCGTCCTGGAAGAGGGATCCCTCCTCAGTTGCTCTTCCTGAGGTTTCTACCTTTTTTCCCCGTTAAAGGGTTTTTTGGGGAGTTTTTCCTGATCAGCTGTGAGGGTCATAAGGACAGAGGGATGTCGTATGCTGTAAAGCCCTGTGAGGCAAACTGTGATTTGTGATATTGGGCTTTATAAATAAAATTGATTGATTGATTGATTCCTGTTGTTTCCTGTTTTATTTTGAAACTCACTAACTTCACTTCCTGCACTGTGTGTTTTCTCTCCTTTTGATGACATCACCCGTTTCTGATTGTCTGTCCCCTCACCACAGTATCCAGTGTGTGTCCTGTTTTATCTCAGTTCCACTTTGTTCCTCGTGTTCAGCCTTTTGTTTGTTCGTTGTGGTTTATTTATTTATTTATTTATCCTGTCGATTGACTCCACCTCAGCCTCATCCCTATTAAATTTGTTTTCCTCCACTGATTGTCCTTCTGTGTACTGAACCATCTTTGACCTGTAAAGGCTGTGTTATTTAATCTGAACTGTCTCCAGAGTTGTGTGTTTGAGTCTCTCACCTGGTTCACTGGGTGTTACACTGATATAAATATGAGTCTTAGATCTCTCTAAAGCATCTGACACAGCTAACAACCTGCATAGATACAGATTTTTGCCCAGCTGCAGAAAATGTTCACATCATTTGACTAAAAAAATATATGCATTTTACCATCAGTTTGGACCATTCACACTAGCTAGTAGCTACTTTATAGTAGGCTGTACATAATCCTGTACAGTGAGGTGATAGTTTCTCTATGGCAGCCTACTTTGTACTAGTAGGTTTAGTACAACAATAATGGTCTTTTGAGAGAGAGAGAGGAGGGAGAGATTTTCCATTGTAAGGACTCTAGAAACCCATTTTCATTGAGACATATTGAGGTGAGAGGTAAAGAGACCCCTTTAACTACAAACTAAGAAACAAGCAAACAAACAAACAAACAAACCACACAAAGTCATCATCTATAATAAAAACATAATAAACATACATACTCATTGTCACATGGCGTAGGTTTTTTTTTAAACAAATGAATCTAATAGATTCTGGAGCAAATGTTTTCTTTTTGACATCTGATTAGACCTTATTGATTACATGACATCATAATGCTTGAAGATAATTTGGAATGAAGGGTTTGAATTACTGCATGTGATTATTATCAAATTCTAGGCTAGCAAGAGTAATGCATGAAAAATAAAGGGATGATCCGCACACCAACTGAAGCTCCCATAGGCAAATTTATTCTCTCATAGTGTGACGTTTCGAGCCAGCAGGCTCTTCCTCAGACTTATGAGGACACCACCTTACCTCTTGTAACTTTATTGGGTCATGAAACAGCCACCTGCATAACGTTAAATAACGTTACCTTGGGGAGCATGGCACTGACTTAATGAGTGCACATCTTGCATGATTAGAGGCTACTTTTCTGTGTGTGATTTTTTACAGTGACATTTTGAATGTGCTGGCAACCTCCACCATTTCATGTAGCCTTGATTTAGTGTACCATGCATCTCTACATTTTATTACAAAGTCACTGACTCATCACTGCAGTCTTTATGACTTGGTGGGTTGGACGTCACTGACCACTCGCCAACAACAGCGCTGGTATATTTTTATCTATACTAATATTGGTCAAACTTCCAGCCGACCTCTGACCCCTGCTGTGTGTCAGCTTTGTAGTTTTCAGCTATGCTCCTCCAGCTAGTTGCTTTTCAATGTACCCCGGGTTTTAACAGGTCTGGGGAAAACTGTATTTTCCTGCTCTGCACCGTGGACATGGAACAATCTCCGAAAAGATCTAAAATTAATAACACTTATATACACTGATAGATTTAAGGGCATCATAAATAATGTGGTGACAGAGACGTGCTTGTTTTTCTTGAGAGGCCACTATGATTGAATAGTTTTGTTGTTTTATTGTGGATTTTTGTTTTATATGTTGTATTTGTTGCATTTTAAATGTGTTCTGATTGGCTGCTGAATGGGCCGGGTCTGGCTGGTAGAAGAGATTTTCAATCTCAGTGGGACTTCCTGGTTAAATAAAGGTTAAATAAAATAAAATAAAATAAAAAAAGGTTAGGGGAAAACAAACAAACAAACAAAAGCAATATAAATGAAAGATAAGCATATACATATTCACAGATCAGCATGTTGTCACGTCTAACTCACTGAATCATTGGTTTATATTGGTTTACAGTAGATTATTCAGTCTTGGTTGATAGAAACAGATTTCCATCATACACAGTTTAACACATGCAGCATACAGACCTGTTACAGTAGAGATAGCTCAGTCTGTTACGGGTCAGTTAACATTTCCTGACCTCTAACAGACACAAACACAGATTTCAGTTTACTTCAGTAAACCTGGAGTCATAAAGCTGCTTTCTGTACCTTTAGTTTGTCTTTAGAATAAATCTCTCTCCACAGTGTGGATGTTCTGCTTCATCCAGCTGCCTCATTAACTCGTCTCTGCTGTGGTAAATTTATTCAGACTAAGATACATAAAGCAGAGTTTTATTGGTCTCCATATTTAATTTGATCACTCCCTGACAGCCAATCAATAACTGCAGGAGACAGAGTGAAACACATGCAGGTGGTCATTCATGTCACTGAAACTGATGCAGAGAACAAAATGCTGACACTGGATCTGTGTCCAGATGAAATACAACTGCACGTGTGACACCTGCTAAGCTGCAGACACTGTTCATCACCAACAAACAGCTACACCAGTCATATTTTAGCACCCTGTGAAAGTTTCCAGCAACTTGATAGTCACCAAACGTGCATGTTTTATACCATCATGTTGCTCAGTTACCAGCTGGGATAGTTCAACAGAAAGTGACTGTGTTTCCAGTTCAGATTGTGAGTTTCGACATATCTGCTGCATAATGACAACTGTAACCTCCTCCTGGTTTGCAGAAATGTACGATGCAAACATTTTTTTTCTTGACTGAGTCGTCATACACTCGTGACGGACTATTTTCAGTTGTTGACTCCAAATGATGGAACATTTTGCCTCTGACGATTAGATCTTTTCCCGCCATCCATTCCTCTAAAACTTGTCTGTTTTTTGTCTTCAGTCTTTTCATTTTCATCATGATGACGTGTCTGACCCCGACCACACTCTGGTTTTTATTTACTTGAATGTTACTTTGTTGTTTGTATGATGCTGTTTGTTTGTTGTGTTTTGATTTTATCCACATATTGTGTGCTTTTATTAATTTAATTACATTTATGAGTCATTGACATTTTATTTGATATCTTGGTTAATCACAGCTAATCTCACAAACTACTGGAACTATCAGCCTCATATTTTCTGTGCACATTTATGAATATATGCACCAGCACCTTTCACGGTTGCAAGTTTCACAGTTGTTGAAAAAACTGTTTTATTGTCTGTTGTTGACTCCTCACTTCTGTTAACCAGCCTCTGGGGGCAGCACATTTTCTAGAAATCGGTTTTGCTAAAAACATTGAGTCTCACCCTTTGTTGCAGGACACATTTCATCATGGCTCAAAAACTGGCGTTCATAGAAAAGTTTGGTCTTCAGATAAATTCATGACCTGAATTGTTATAATTCACTACACAACACGTGATGAATAAATTACCATATTTTTTTTTATCTTTGCCTCCATCTTGACTGTATTAGAGCTGGTGGCAGCATATTTGTCCTTCTACCATCAGTGAGTGAGCAGGCTGTGTCTACGGATGCCCTGATGTTGCGTAGTGATGAAGAGATGTTATGATGGTTTCATGAGGCCTCGTTTCCAGTTAACAGCCTCAGTCTGAGCAGTGCTGAGCAACATGCAGACAAACTGAGGACTTAAAGTTCAGACAGGACTCAACGTTCCTGACTGAGACGAGTTGTGACAGTGTTCACACAGTGTGAGCGTACCGTCCTCTGACGCTGTTGATGTAGGAAGAATTGGAGATGTCTTGAGATTACAGAGAGAATGGATGTTGAGGGGCTGGCAGAGTAACTGCTGAGTCACTGCTATTGATCAGCGGCCCCATCAGGCCCTGCAGCCAGAATATATGGTGGTCATATCGTACAACGGGGCAGAAAAAATATGACCTAATGTCCCTTTAAATATTCTCTGAGGTGTTTGAAACATCCATTACAGAGCGTGTGGTGCAGCGCCCAGTGATTGCAGTCAGGATCCTTCATGTACAAACAGGAGCTGCTTTTATTTATCGTCCTTTTATTTTCTTCTTCTTCTTTGGTCTTTGTCTGTGACTTCACCTCTGCCAGCCAAGAAGTCTTCATACACACCAGCACTGTTTAAATCTGCCCTCACATTTTTTTCCTCCCTGCTGCAGCAGATTGAAGTCGAGCCTAAGCAACAAACGAGGGCTTCCTGCCCATTCTGAAGGCGAGGCAAGGCGAGTTGAGGCGAGGCGCTGCCTCTCTGCCTGCCTGCAGCCCGACTCTCAGGGGCCGATGATAGATTGCTCTCTCTGCCTTTGTGCTGGGAAATTGCTTTGTTTTGTTAACAGTCTGCCTCAGGTCAGCCCTGACAGCAGAGATAGTGAACGCCTCCTTTCTTCACTTATCTGCTGAATATGTCTGAGATCACGCTGAAATGGGCAACAGTCGGATATGTGAAGGTGGAGACATGGAGGTGTCAAATGCTGAAGGCATGAAGGTGGAGACGCAGACCTGTCACATGTTGGAAGTATGAAGGTGGAGACGCAGACATGTCACATGTTGGAAGTATGAAGGTGGAGACGCAGACATGTCACATGTTGGAAGTATGAAGGTGGAGACGCAGACATGTCACATGTTGGAAGTATGAAGGTGGAGACAGACATGTCACATGTTGGAAGTATGAAGGTGGACAGTGAATCTGAATGTGACTGAAAACACATAAAATAAAATCCATACGTTACAACTGAAGGTTAAAAATATCCCTGTGTCCTCTGGTAGGAGTGAATGTGACTTTTTTAAAAAATGAAACAGGAAGTTTATATTTTTGAACAGTGAGAAAGTTTTGGGAACAGAGGACCATATTACAAAGTGAGGACAGTTCCTCTAAACTCTGCTGGTTCATTCATAAAGTGGAGGATAAGTGAACACTCTGTGGATCAGTTCACTCTGTCCCAGACTGACTTCATATAAAATGTCTCAACACATAGTTATAACAATACAACAGACAGAAATAACTTTAACTGCACTGCTACATACTTTTACTCTTTTCTGTAGATTTTATTTTTGTGTATATTTACTGTCTCAATCAATGTTGCACTTCCTGTTGAGGATTAACATGTTTTTTTTTTCTCCACAGCTTGTTCAAATTTAAAGGGACACTGACACAAATCTGAGAGTTAGAATTAACTTCAGTGAATCTGATCCACTCGTTACTGAAATGAACCTTCAGAGTGAACCTTAGCCTTAGCTTCTCTATGTGAAGACACATCATGACTTCTTTGACTCACTGGATAAAGGAGGGCTGGACAGGTGGACAGGTAGACAGGTGGACAGGTGGACAGGTAGACAGGTGGACAGGTGGACAGGTAGGCAGGTAGGCAGGTAGGCAGGTGGACAGGCGGACAGGCAGACAGGCAGACAGGCAGACAGGTGGACAGGCAGCCTTCCATCTAATAAGAACTCATGTTGTGGGGACATAAACCTGTTTCCACAGTCACACTGTCAATGTCCAGAAAAAAAGCTACTGTTTAACAAAACAAGTCAAATCCTTCTGAGTCATCTGTCTCTAGTCCCAAGTCATGAATACCAGGTCAGGTCTTTTATCGATGTTTGTTAAACAAGTCTCACATCCTCAGATTTGTGGCTCGAGTCATGTGACTCCGGTCTCCACCTCTGGCAGCTGGCGGACTGCAGGAAGTGATGACTCTACACAGATTCATCTGACTGAACCTTTATCTTCAGATTCGGATCCAGAAAGTCTCCAAACCTTGAGCTGCAGTGAAGAGGCTTCAGAGGGGCTGAGGACTCTCAGCGTTTTGTAAAGTCCAAGTGTGGAGACACTTGGCTGTCTGAAAGCGTTTTCTGATGAGAGGTTGCATTAATCAACTCACTCAAGTGTAAAATTTCACTCTTTGTGGAGCCTGAAACTCTCAGGACCTTTCCTGTTTTCCTTCGTTCGCTCACAGCGTGGATCCACAAACCCCTGCCGAGCCGAGGGAGGAGACAGAAAAACCCACAGCCAATTACTGTGACCTCTGAAATCTGCAGAGACAGTCGACTTCCATCTGATTTATCCAAATCTTTTTATTCTCCTGTAAACTCACAGCCCTCCAGACTCTGATTTTAGTTTCAGGTTTTATTTAAAGTAACTGTGTGGTATTCACTCTTTGAGCATGTTTCAGCAGTTCTGTCACGGCAGTGAATAAAAACAACATTTTAGTATTCAGAAGAAATGTGAAGTGACTAATTAGGCTACATGCTCTTTAGTTTCTGTGATTGGAAGCTTTGTTATCAACCATTTAAAGTTGAACTGGTCATTTTATTTATAAGACTGCATGAATGTGAGTGACAACTTTGCATCCTAAGTCCTTTTTCCTCTGAAGATGATTTGAGCTCTTTTTAGAAATAGCAAAGACAGACAGTGTTTAGAAAAGCTGCAGTAAACTGTAGAGATGTTTGTTTGTCAGGAGACATTTCCATCTAATAACCTGCACAATGGGCGGCACGGTGGTGTGGTGGTTAGCACTCTCGCCTCACAGCAAGAGGGTTGCCAGTTCGATCCCGGGCGTGGGAGCCCTTCTGTGCGGAGTTTGCATGTTCTCCCTGTGTCAGCGTGGGTTTCCTCCAGGTGCTCCAGCTTCCTCCCACAGTCCAAAGACATGCAGGTTAATTGGTGACTCTAAATTGTCCGTAGGTGTGAATGTGAGTGTGAATGGTTGTCTGTCTCTATGTGTCAGCCCTGTGATAGTCTGGTGACCTGTCCAGGGTGAACCCTGCCTCTCGCTCGATGTCAGCTGGGATAGGCTCCACCCCCCCCGCGACCCTCAAGAGGATGAAGCGGTTAGAAGATGGATGAATGAACCTGCACAATACAAAATACACCAACCTCTGAAAAGTGTCACAAGTTACAATAAGTAATGGATTACTCTTACTGTACACTGAGTGAGCTGCTGCTGGCCACAAGGCTGAGTCGGTCCTACTTTACTGTGGTGATTAGTAACATCAGGTTTGGACTCAATTTAGACTCAACAGGCTGTGTTGCCTTTATTATCAGGCTCAGGCACCTTCACAGCTTCAGATAGAATTTTAATGCTTAGACGTCTGTGTGCCAAACTATTGAATCATATATGAGCTGAAACTAAATAATCTGTACTGGAGCCTGGACTGTTTTACTGTAAAGCTAACATGAGGACAGAGACCTGCAGCAGAGCCTCTGTGGTCACAGACAGACAGGTCACAGACAGACAGGTCACAGTCTGCCTTCAGACCTCAGAGATTTATTTAATCTGATTCATTTCATTTGTCAGAGCAGATTAAAAACAAGGAAATATTCCAGAGTCAGATTTCAGCTGTAGGAAGAACATTACAAACTGTTGCTAATCTTATTTTAATATCTGTGAAGCACATTGAGATTTCATGTGTGAGATGAGACACTGTCTTCATCCATTCATCCATTCATCCATTCAGCCGACACACACATGCACATTAATGTCTGTGTCTCCTCAGGTCCCTTCACTCTTTGTCCGTGGTCACAGAGCTGGAAACAAACCATCAGCTGGGACAGTCTCACATATCTCAGATATCTGCTGCTGAAACGTTCCCGTACAACCTGAACGCAGCGTGACAAAGCCATTATGGGATGTGAGGGGCTTTAACTGTGCAAACTGGGAAGATGTTCATCTGAAGAAGGACACGTTCACCCTGCAGATCAGTGAGGATACAGAGAGATTCTGGGTGATGTCATGCGACCTCAGGCGGCCATGTTGATCCACAGCTCACAGTGTGACAGCAATGAAGATTCCTTCTGTCACACAGGTTAAACACACAGGAAGCTGAGCTGCTCCTGTTGCCATGACAACAAACAGTTACCAGGAAGTTACCTCGATGACAGAACAGACTGAATATCTGTCCAAAACAGCAGCTCATAAAGACATCATACAGAAAGACGCATTATATTTACACAAATAAAAATACAGTGATCTTACGTGACCAACACTCTCCATCCATGCTGCTGACTCTGAGCAGCTCTGACGCTCACTGTGAAGAAAACCAACCATTAGGTTGTCATAAACCCAACTGACGGATTACCCTGAACAACACAGGTGATGTCACAGTTCACATCAGTGAGGATGTAGATGTGTAGCCTACATGCAGCTGGTTTGAAATCACAGTCTTTCTGTATGAATAGCAGTTTATGTGTGGGACAAGTGAATGCATGGTTTTTATGTGTACACATTACTGAGTCTAATAATGATAACAATAATAATAATAATAATAATAAAGATAATAATAAAGATAATAATACATTTCTGGGTGCCTTTCGTGACACTCAAGGTCGCCTTAAAGAGTAAAATACAGGGTAAAATACAAAGTACAAGATAATTCAACATTTAACAACAAACAAATATCAGTTTAAAAAGCAAACAAAACAAACATAAACAAAACATCTGTTCGAGCTTACCCACTCAAAGAGAGAAGGAAAGCCTGAACAGGTGAGTTTTCAGCCTGGATTTGAAGTGTGGGAGTGAATCAATATTTCAGAGGTCAGGGGGAGTGAACTCCAGAGCTGGGGAGCAGAGTGGCTGAATGCTCTGTCCCCCATAGTAGTGAGGCGAACGGAGGGGACAGTGAGGTGAATAGAAGAGGAGGATCTGAGGGTGCGAGCAGGTATGGTGATAGGAGGGAGGTGAGAGAGGTACGGAGGGGCGAGGTTGTGGATGGCCTTGTTGCTCAGAAGTATAATCTTAAAGTGGATGTGGGAAGTGATGGGGAGCCAATGGAGCTGCTGTAAGATGGGTGTGACATGACTGGTGGATGGGGTCCAGGTGATAATACGGGCAGTGGAGTTCTGAACCATCTGCAGTTTAAGGAGGATTTTCTGGGGGAGACCAAACAGGAGGGAGTTGTGACAAGACTGTGAACCAGTATGGCACCGTTGTGAGGTGTGAGGTGTGAGGGAGGGGCGTAGGCGGTTGATGTTGCAGAGATGAAAGTAGGCTGACCGGATGATGTTGTTAATGTGGGATGAGAAGGAAAGCGTGCTGTCGAGGATGACACCCAGACTCTTTACCTGAGGGGAAGGGAGGATGGAAGAATTGTCGATCGATATGGTGAAACTGTGGGCTTTGGCTGGAGTGGATTTAGTGCCATTTAGAGTCTGGTCCCTGAACTCAGCACACAGATGCCACAACATAAACTGTGAGACATGGTCTCTTCGTCCTCCTCAGACTGAGGACATTCAGTATGGAAACTTCTGCAGGTCACCATCAACAGTATCCTGAGAGGCCATATTTTTTATTTGTTTTACTGCCCATTTTTAAAGTATGAGGTGTAAAAAAACAATAATAAGCATTTTTTAAAATATATGATGCCTGAGGCAGAACAAAATATAATTATAATTAATATAAGAAATACAAGAACAAGTTGATTAATATTATGAGAATATGTAGGAAGGAATATTATACAAAAATACTAGACAATAATAAAAATAATGCAAAAGGTATATGGACCATATTAAATAGTATTATTAGAAAAAGACAAACAAATCCAACATGTCTGGAACATTTTATTGATAACAACATGATAATTACTAATATGAATGATGTGGTTGAGGGATTTAACAAATTCTTTGTTAATGTGGGTCCAAAACTAGCTAATGAAATAAATAGTACAGGGAGGAGATATGGTGAGGAAGATGAGGAGAGAAACACCCACTCCATCTTTCTGGGAAGTGTAGGAAAAAACAAACTTAGTGATATAGTAAACAAGTGTGCGAATGACTGGAATGATATTGATAGGACCTTGGTAAAGAAATTAATAGATGGAATTACTGATCCATTAACACACATTTATAATTCATCATTCAAAACAGGTAAATTCCCAGATAAAATGAAAAAGGTGAAAGTCATCCTATTATATAAAGTTGGTGATAAATATCATTATACCAATTATAGACAGGTTTCCTTACTTTCCCAGTTCTCAAAGATACAGGAAAAACTCAGTATGGTTTCAGACCTGACAAATCAACTTCTATGGCACTAATGGAGTTGGTAGAGGAACTAACAGGAGGTATAGATAACAAAAAATATGCAGTGGGAATATTTATTGATCATAAACCATGACCATGACATATTGCTTAAAAAGATGGATAGGTATGGTATTAGAGGGATGGCATTTGACTGGCTGAAAAGATATATGGGAAACAGGCAGCAATTTGTGCAGTTGGGTCAATCTAAGTCAGGGTGCCTGGACATTACCTGTGGTGTTCCACAGGGGTCAGTACTGGGCCCCAAATTGTTTGTTCTATATATCAATGATATTTGTAAAGTATCAAATGTATTGAAATTTGTTGTTTTTGCAGACGACACAAACATTTATTTATTCTGGGGAGGACTTGAAGCAGCTTTTGGATGTGGTAACAAGAGAAATAGGTAAATTAAAAACAGAGAACAGCTGCGTCGCTGGACGGTGTCAGTTTAAAACTCTGCCAGTAAAGACGTAACATAAGGAGCTCTACAGTTCCTTTAGGGTGGATGAATGGGAGCTGGATGGTCTGACAAACCCTGGACTTTCACCCACGAGCCCGATGTTCACTTCCATGATGTTTTTCTCTAAATCCAACCAGTGCTTTTGTTGACATCCCAGCACTGGTCTTACTGTCCCAGAATATCAGCAGCAGACACAGGAGACAATATGAAGACGTGAAACTTAATTGATGCGGTATATGACGATGTGGGATGAGGATGTGTTGCTAACTCATGGTGGAGAGACGGCCATGGATTTTCCACCGGTCACTCAGAGAGGCTCAAGGAAGAATGTCTGGAGCTTTAGGGGAGGTTACACCCCAGCCACCCCCTCCTCTGACACATGAAGAACAGCCCCTTCATATCTCTTATTTCAACTTGCACTATTTTATGTTTGGATATGTCTGATTTTACTGATGATCTTCATTTCAGTCCTGAGACTACATTATTTATTTGGCAGTGACTGTTCATGTTATAACTAAAGAACTCAGAGTGTTTTAGAAGGACTCAGATTTAAAGCAAAGTTATAAATATTTCCTAAAGCAGAAGAGATGCAGAGTGTGAATATCCAGAGGCAGAACACAAACTGACAGACACATGAAAATGATCTGAGAGGAGTGAAACATGTCGTCTCTACACTTTGAGTCAAACAGGAAGAACAGACCGTCTGAACCTGTGTTCACGAGCAGCAGACGGTGCAGAGGGACGACCTCCACCGCCATCTGTGACTCTATGGCAGCCTGCCGCCCTGCGAAAGCTCATCCATCTGTGAACATCCTGTATTGATCTGGATTCTGTTCAGCTGCTCTTCATGTTTGTATTTTAGTCTGTCAATCAATGTTCGACTTCAGACTACAACATGTTTGGTTTATGTGTGGGTACAGGAGGGACATGAAGACGCCTGTGACCTCGTTAACGTCCTCATTATGTGTCTCTGTGGTTTAAAGTCAGCACTGCTCAGTGTATAGATGACAAACTTGGCCTCTTCAGCCTTCAAGAGCACACAGAGCTACATATATCTGGGATGACTTTGGCTCTGAAAATAAAAAGCTTCTCTCCATCTCTAAATATTAAAGTCCAGATTTATTACGCCACTGGAACCTACAACAAACAAACATGTATATGCAAACAGGCCGGTGTATCTGTCTCCATCTATCAAAGATCTATCACAGACAGATGGATACAGTGTTTGTCTGTGTTACACCACACAGTGGAGTTGTACATACGGCACCACATCAGATCACAATGGTCTCATAAGCACAAGAAATGTGAGAGGATTGCCAGCGTTGCCTTGGGCATAACCTCAAGGTTTCCCAGAACTCAATCAGCTGGATGGAAGCAGTGCAGTGAGTGGCGTCTGCTTTTATCAGCGCAGACAGCGCAGTTTATAAGAGGTGAAATATGTACAGTCATCAGCCGGCTGCACGCCGACAGGAGATGCTGACACCTTTTAATTATCACTGGACCTGCTGCTGTACCAAGAATTAATATTACACAGCCGTTTAATCAGAGAGCACGATGGTGACGACCCTATGTGTGTTTGTGAGGACACGAATGTGTGTGTGTGTGTGTGTGTGTGTGTCAGCATTTAACTGTGTGTCTGTACTGGACCTATTTCTGCAGAGCGCTCACTGTTACATGGACAATAAAAAACAAAAATCACACAGTTCCAACCACTCATACGTTACATCTGTACATCTCATATGTTTCTAAAGTGCAAAGAGTATCTGAGCTGACTGTGTCATCAGGAGGTGGAGGGGATGGTGGATGTGACCGAGGGTGGAGGACCACCCACTGTGACCACACCACCATCTGTATTCACCTGGTGTTTACACATGTTCACCTGCTGTGTGTTTCTATATGTGCAATAAAAAGAGACATGAAGAAAATGGACTGTGTGTGTTCCTGTGAGTGTGTGTATATAAATGTGTGTGTGTGTGTGTGTGTGTGTGTGTGTGTGTGTGTGTGTGTGTGTGTGTGTTACTATGTGTATAAATGTGTGTGTGTGTTCCTGTGAGTGTGTGTATATAAATGTGTGTGTGTGTTCCTGTGAGTGTGTGTATATAAATGTGTGTGTGTTACCATGTGTATACATGTATGTGTGTGTATCTGACTGACAGTAGCGGTTGACAGTGGGCCCCGTGGGTGTTTGAATATTATGGGCTGTATGTCTCTGGCTGCTGCCTCTCCGTCTCACCTTTGGCTCTCATACATATCCATGTGCAGAGTTTCTCATTCACGGCCGAGTCGAGGACAAACATGTTTATGCAGAGAAGAAGAATCCATCTGAAAAACTCTGGTTACAGTCGAGTGCATTTAATGAGTATTTATACCATCTAATGGGACGCAGGGTGTGAAATGAATGCTGGGAAGGATTTTGGGAAACCTGCTGTCTCCACGATGAATTGAGACACAGAGTGGGTCTGAAGCTGGACGGACTGGGACGACAGTGGACGGCGGGCAAGTGGGAGAGTGTCAGATTTCATATGTGACTCATGTCAGTTGGAACATGATGATCGTGAATTACAGATGAGGGAATAATGAATCAGATCTAACAGGACAGAGGAACATTGACCATGAAAATAAAAATCTGCGTGTCACCACAAACATAACGGAGCCTTATAATGAAGGAAACATGAAGTGTAAATGATTCAGATTAATCACAGGTCATTAATATGTGTTACCAGCATGTGTCTCCACCTCAGGGAGCTGTTCATGGTCATCTGGCACTTTTACTCCAACTTTGGAGTTTTGACAGTGAAAGAAAACAAATATTAAATTATTTTTCTTCCTCAGACAGTTGTCCTGTTTTTGGATTTGGAATTCAAAGTGCAAAGAGCACCACCTCATCAGTGGACTTTCATGTCTTCATGTTAGGTTTCCTCCTGCGTCTGCTGTTGATGTTCCAAGACGCTGCAAACCCTGCTGAGATGTCAACAAAAGCGCATCGTTAGTTTTAGGGAAAAAAAACATCATGGTTTTGCTCTACATTCATTCAGGAAGTGAACACCAGGCTCCTGGGTAAAAGTTCAAGTTTGGTGGAACCATTCACCTCCAGCCCGCCCTGCAGGGACTCTCCAGCTCTTTACATTACATCATCACTGGCAGCATTTCAAACTGACACTGTCAGCTGTGACAGGTGTGACAGGTGGCGTCTGGCCGACCAGCAGTGTATCATAACACCATGAGAGGTGTTTTCAGTCAGTTATTGTTGTGATTGTTTGTAGTGAGGTCACTGGTTAGTCGGCTCCAAAGCTATGTTGATGTTAGTTTTCTTCTGCTTAACATATGAGACTTTAGGGACCACGAGTAACCCTGCGTTCTCAGAGCGCAGTGTTCTGGTGGGATAATAAGGCACTATGAGCTCTCTAAGATATGACGGAGCTTGACCATTTAGAGCTTTATAAGTTAACAGTAGGATTTTAAATTCAATTCTGGATTTTACAGGGAGCCAGTGCAGAGAAGCTAAAACAGGAGAAATATGTTCTCGTTTCTTAGTTCAGAATCACACCTGCTGTCTGTTTAATGTTACACAAGAGTAAATGAACCTCTGCTGTGTGAAGAACTCCAAAATCCTTCAGCCTTTACCATTAATATGGTAATTCTGGTTATCATTTATCATTATTGTTCTAAGGTCAGGTCCCAACACTTGGTTTATGTTGTGAAACAGTTGTTGTTCAATTTGGGCAACAAAACTCCTTGGTTCAGTTTAAGGGGTTAAAATAAGAATATCTGTTACATGCTGTAGTGTGACATTAACTTCTCATGTGAGTGACATCACTGAACGACACTGTATGTAAATGATGTAACATTATGTTAAACCAAGATTAACATTTTATTTTTTTCAAACTTCTATTTATTCAATTTTATGACAAAAGTACAAACAGTAAACAGAGAAAAACAGTCAAAAATTACAAGAAATGCTACAAGACTGGTTTATGTAAAACATACCTGTGCAGCATCAATAGCACACTGAGGTAATATATTTTGCTTATACCACAGCTCATGTTGTGTAGTAAAATACAACAGTTAAGTATGCGAGTGAAGAATATTATTTCTTTTCAATCAGAGAGAAAGGGAAGACAAGCAGAAAAAAGCAAAGCAAAGCAAAACAAAAAGTGACAGATATTCATCATGTTATGTATTTAAGTCCAGATTATAGTCCACTCCCAAAAGTTCCAGTGGCTTCCTCCACTTCTGCAGGAAAATATGAGTCCTTTTGTTAATACAGTGTTCAAGTTTTACTAGTATCACAACTTCGGAGATCAGTGATTTCCACAGACGAATGGAAGGGGGGTCTTCTCCAACCCATTTTACCATTATGGCTTTCCTTGCTAGCATTAAAAGTGACTGAATCACGTCCTCAATTTCTTTCAGAGAACCAAGACCAGGAGCCTTCCCTAGCAGACATAGAAGTGGGTTTACTGGCACCCGTTGAATTATTGCTGTACCAATACTTGTGCAAACTGCCTTCCAAAACACCTGAATTTTTTCGCATTCCCACAAACAGTGCAACCTCGTACCTACATGAGATTTACATTTGGGGCAGTTTTCTGAAGTTCCTGTGTTATACCTACTGTAGATATATGGAGATATGTATATATTGTGTACAATATTATACTGTAACTCTTTGTATCTGTTGCAGATTGAAATCCTGGAAGGTAATCGTAAAATGTCCTCCCATACATCATTATCTATTACACATTTGAGCGAGGTACCCCAGGATGTTTTTAACCATGAAAGTTTACCCAAGTTCAGACTCTGCATCTCAGAGTAGAATTTAGATATGAGGTGTTTTTGCTGCTTATAATTAAGAAAAAATCTATCTAATGAGTGTGAATCGCTTGAGATTTCCCTTGAATTGCTCTTCTTATACACAAAGTGTCTGACCTGTAAATATTTATATAAGTCTTTATTTGATATATTGTACTGACCTTGTAATGACTCAAATGATCTAAATCTGCCATTCTCAAAGAGATTGACAACTCTTACAATACCTGCCTTCCACCAGACTGTAAAATCTGATCCTGTTTGTTGTGGTGAGAGCTCTGGGTTATCTGTCAAAGTTGTTACAAGATGAAGAGGGTGAGTGCTCTTAAATATTTTTCTAAGCTTTCTCCAGGCCCACAACACATTAGTCATTAAGGGGTTATTTGTAACTTTGTGTGGTAGTTCCTTCAGACCCCTGTCCAGCATGTTCACTGGAGAGAAAGGTCTGCAGACATCCAACTCTATTTCAAACCAAGGGAGATTTAAACATTCATTCACCCATGTGGAAATAATCCTGGCTTGCAAAGATAATATATAATACTCTATATTCGGAAGGCCCCACCCACCTTGTTCCTTGGGGAGCTGTAGTGTTGTTAATTTGATCTTAGGTTTCCTGCCGTTCCAAATAAAATCTGACATTATTTTGTTGATTATTTTAATATCGTATGGATTTAAATTTACAAAGAGCATAGACGAGGTATATAATATTTTAGGAAGGACTGTCATCTTGATCAAATTAATTCTACCGAGAAATGATATAGGGAGACTCTTCCATCTTGTTAACATTTCTTTGAGACTTTTAACCAAAGGATTTATATTTGCTGTATATAACAGGTTGATTTGGGGGGTGACTTTAATTCCTAAGTAATTGAACCCAGATGGAGCCCAGCGAAAAGGCTGAATATAGACAGGTGCAGTTCTTATGCTGTTGTTCAAAATCATTATTTCTGATTTGTCAAAATTTACTTTATACCCAGATATTGAGCTGAATTCTTTAATACATTTGGTTAGAGCTTCTAATGATTTATGAGGATTTGTTAATGTCACAAGAATATCATCAGCGTACAATAAAATTTTATGTTGTTTTGTGCCAATTGTTACTCCTTGAATATCTGGGTTTTGCCTGATGGCTAACGCTAATGGCTCCATAGCCAGAGCAAACAAAATAGGAGATAGTGGGCTTCCTTGAGCTGTGCCTCTTTTCACTTTAAATGGAGCGGACAGAAGGCCATTTGTCAGAACTGAAGCTGTCGGTTCTTTATATAACAGTCTAATCCAGTTCAGGAAATTATGCCCAAAACCGAATCTCTTCAGAACTTCAAACATATATTGCCACTCAATTCTATCGAACGCCTTTTCAGCGTCCATAGAAACAATAGCACCAGGCGTCTTGTAAAAATTAAGGTGATGGATAATATGGAAAAGGCGTCTTGTATTCCGACCCTTAATAAATCCCGTCTGATCTGCCTCTACAATTGAGGTCACCACTTTCTCTAGCCTGAGAGCAAGTATCTTAGATAGAATTTTATTATCAACATTCAGGAGGCTAATGGGTCTGTAGGATGAACAAAGTTCTGGATTCCTGTTTTTCTTTGCAATTAAGGTTATATTGGCCCTATACATAGAATCAGGGAGTCTAGAGTCCTCAACTGATTTACTGAAAACCCTTAGCAGAAGGTCATTAATCTTCCCCTTCATTGTTTTAAAAAATTCAACTGGGAAGCCGTCTTCCCCAGGACATTTCCCTGATTGAAGTGTGGAGATAGCTTGATCTATTTCTAATATGGAGATAGGGGATTCCAATAAGTTTGACTGATCCTCAGACAATCGTGGAATATGTAGGTGGTCCAAAAAACCACCTGCCCTAAGATTCTCTATATCAATCTCTGAGCTGTACAGATTGGCATAGAATCTCTTAAAACTGTCATTAATTTGGCGATTATTAATCTGTCTTTGATTGTTCTCATCCAGTACAGCTGAAATATAGGATTTAACGGGGGCATTCCTTACCAGCCGTGAAAGCAGACGATTTGGCTTATTAGCTAATTCGAAAAATTTCTGTTTAGTGAATAAAATGTCTATTTCTGCCTTCCTCTTAATCATGTTATATAGTGCTGTTCTGGCTGATTTAAGTTCAATAAGAGTTGCATCTGATTTTGTTCTATAGAATGTTTCCTCTAATTGCTTTATTTTATTTTCTATTTCAAGTTGTTTGGCAGCTCGCTCTTTTTTCCGCTGGCTTGCAAATGATATAATCATACCCCTCATATAAGCTTTGTAAGTATCCCACACTATTCTTGGATCAGCTCCGTTGTTGTCATTTGTTTCTAAAAATAAATCAGTATGATCAATCAGGTATTTCACGAATTTATCATCTGTTAAAGTTGTATTCATTCTCCAGGAGAATGAGCGGTCATTGGGTCTCAGAGGTTCCATTCCCATAATTACAGGAGCATGGTCCGAGAGGGCAATATGTCCAATATCTGCATGGTCAACTAAGTGTAACAGACATCGAGAGACAAAAATATAATCAATACGCGAAGCTGAGTGATGAGGTTGAGAGTGAAAAGTATATTGTTTTGAAATTGGATTGTAATGCCTCCAGATGTCTAAAAGATCAAATTCCTTATTAATATTTAAAACAGCTTTGGCATTCTTGGACAAACTTGTTTGAGGGGGAAGTCTGTCCATGACTGGGCATAAGGCACAGTTAAAGTCACCCCAATTATCATATTTGGACAATCCATATCAGCTAATTGACTAAATAAAGATGCATAAAATAATTCATCCTGGGTATTAGGACCGTAAACATTGCCTAAAAGAATATTTTCACCATGTAGTATCCCTTTAACCAGGACATATCTACCTTCAGTATCTGTAAAAGAGGCTGTGGCAGTAAATGGAAGGTTTTTATGCAAAAGAATTATCACACCTCTTCTACTTGTTGAATGTGATGAGAAAAAAATTTGACCAACCCACTCCCTATGATATTTTTTGTGCTCCTCATCATTTAAATGTGTCTCCTGAAGAAAGGCTATTTGAATCTTGTCTCTTTTGAGGGAATTCAGGACAGATTTTCTCTTTACCACATTATTAGAGCCCCGAATATTCCATGTACTTATCTTAATAGTCATCAACGCCGAGTTCTGTTATAAATTGTCTACCACAATCAAGCTTATTTGTTTTACATAAGATGGACCAGTCTGTAGCCTCCAACGAAAAGTAAACTTTACGAACATAGAAACGTGTTCTGAGCAAAACCCGAACAAGCCCAGAAACACTGTTAACATTGGAACATAAAAACAGAGCATTGCAAATGTGCACACTCATTCACACACAAATCTGCGTTAAAAAAAAAGAAAAAGCTCACCTAACCTTGTTGTACTATTAACTCCTAATAAGTACAGCTAAGGGGATCAGAACGGAAAATCACAGCTTCCCATGCTGGATTGCAACTATAAAATAATTACCAGTGTATCATAACAGAGCAGAGGAAAAAAAACAAAAAAACTTTAAGTTTAAGAACTTTAAGCAGGTGACCCGGATATGCAGAGCACTATGTCACACACAGACACACTATATTCATTCTATTCTGCATTTAACAGTCATACCTGGAGCTGTCACCATATGTTTACCCACACAGTCCGACAATTACTTTGATGCAGTCATTTTGTGAACGTAATCGTTGATTTCCTTGGTGGTGGAGAATGAGGAGCTGGTGCCATTGGGATGAAAGATTTTAATGACAGCAGGGTACAGAAAAGAGTACCTTATTCCAGCTTCTCTCAGTTGTTTTCGGGCATTTGCAGACTCCATCCTCTTTCTCACAACCTCCATGGAGAAATCCTGGTAGAATGAGACATTGCTGCCCTCGATGTTTAGTGGGCCTCTGTTTCTGGCTGCTTGCAGGATTTTCTGCTTGTCGGTGTAATCGTGCAGCCTTACCAGGATGGCTCTTGGTCCCTCTCTGCCGGCGAGTCTTGTCGGCGCTCCTGTGCGGTGGGCTCTCTCAAGCTTAATGCGATCGGTTTGAATATTCAGGACTTCTGGTATCCACTTTTCTAAAAAGGCCACCGGTGACTTGCCCTCCGTACCTTCTTTTAGACCAACGATTCTCACGTTCTGGCGCCGACTTTGGTTTTCGAAGCTGTCCAGGCGACCTGTTACCTTCTGTAGTTGAACTTCCAGGGCTCTCACCCGGGGGGCTGTCGTTGCCGACGCATCCTCGAGGTCTGAGACCCGCTGCTCGACCATCCCCAGTCTCTGAATCAAGCTGTCGAGTTTCTCCGAGACTTCGCCGACTGGTTTAATTATGCTTGCTAATTTGCTGTCGAGCATCCTCTCGATGTTTGCAGTAACACAATCCACAATATGTTTATCTCGTTGTTCGCTTGGCTCTCCAATGTCGGCGGGTTCAGACCCATACTCTGCATCATCCTCCGTTTCGAGCTCGTCGTTTTGGCTAGCATTAGCCTTCGTAGCATTAGCTTTAGCTTCCCTCTTCCAGTCACGTTTTTTCTTTTTACTCGAGCCAGGGTGCACGAAAAATGCCTCCAGTGACATGACGAACCAAATGTGCACCCGACAAAATTTTCCACTGGTAGAAAATTAGTTAAAAAAAATAAAGTTTCTTGCAATACAGCCGAGAGCTGGCACCTTCACGTCTACTCGGGTCTGTGCATCACGTGATCCCCTAACATTTTATTTTACATGAGACATGAACTGTTCTCCAGGACAGAAGTCCAGTTTGTTGGACCTGTTCACCTCCCTCCATCATTGCTCTTTAAACTACATCAGTTTCTCTCAGCATCACATTTGGCCACAGGTGGTTCACACTGGAGTTAGCTGAAAGCCTTGTGTGTCACGTAAAGATGCTAACGGTTGTCTTTAGCGTCAATATCACACACTGAGGGGCGTGACAAAGTGGTGACATTTGACGACCTGGAAATGAGAACGGGCTGGGTCATCCTGTTTGTTACAACATACTTCTGTAAAACCAGAGGTCACATCTTTCTGGACTTCCTGGTACGAACAATCGAAGCTCTGTTGTTGTTATAAATCTTACTGTTTCAGACTGTCTCATCCGTCTCATTCTGTCCCCGATAAAATCCATGTCAGTGTTCAGGGAAAATGTCTCTGTGCTCTTTTTTGGATGGAGGTTGGTGAGACGAGCTCACCTACATTTGGTAAACTTATCAGTTAGTCTTCATACCTAAAATCTCAAATCTCTCCTCTGAGTCTCTGAATGTTCTCTCTTATGTCCAATAAAGAGATGATGGTTTGAGACGTTTTTCTCTGTTGATTATCTTTTTGCTTTTGTCTCAGTTTGCAGCACATATCGAGCACACCTTTCATTACTCTGAACTCACAGGAACACGACTGTAGAATAAGCACAAGTGTTTTGTAAGTGGATCTTTCAGGGTTTTGTAGTGTTGCTTGTTGACAGCCGGCTGACATGGAGGTATCTCTAATGGGCTTCTGAAACTTTCTCCAGCGTTAGCAGTCGTGCTGTTTCATACGTCTACAGACCATTAAGTCTTTGTCTGTTTCCTCTGTTTCATTTCTCTGAGACAACAGTTGTTAAACTTTGAGAAGCTGTTCTGCTGCAGGAAACACTGAAGAACTCAGAGAGTCGTCCTGGTTCACAAACTTCTAACAGAGTCTCTTCTGGTTCTGAACCTATTTAACTAATAAACTAATAATTATTTATGTGTGTATCATGAACCATGGTGTTTACAGTGAGTGTTGTTTTGTCATGTTGATGGTGTGATGTGTGTTTTGTGTTTCACAGCTCAGAACAAACTCTTCTCTCCTCCTGTCTAATAAAGTTGTATTTTTCCTTCAGACTCCTCAGAGTTTAATTTCCCAGGCTGTGTGAGAAGCTGCACTTGGCTGACATGAATTATTCCTCTGAGGGAATGATCGTTCATCATGAGCATCTTATTCCGGCTGAGAGACGGCTGTAATATGAAACATCTGGATATGCAAATCACTAAGTACAGCGCTGACATTAAGTGAGGTAGCAGCGCGTACAAACAAGACATCAGCCTCCCTCAGCAGTGTTCCTCTTAAATAACAGCCACACTTCAGGCTGTGTTTGTCAGGGTGACACACACTCACTGCGCTGTAAACACACACATACACACACTGGAAACAACACAACAACAACCTGTAAACAACACAACAACCCACACACTGTAAATAGGAAGCAGTCCTGAGTGTCAGGAGGAGGAGGAGTGTAAGGAGGCAGGTTGGGGTGGAGGATGGGACTTTCCCCTGGAGTCACATGTTCAGATCTTTGAGTCACGTTAGTCCACCCAACACACAGGTGTGATACTGTTACTACAAAGACAGGCAGAACAATGAGAGCGAAAATAAAAATTCACCTTTACTTTCAAACAGATGTGACACCATCAGAGTTGGGTGTAGAGTACTTTGATTTCTTTTTGCAGTAACGAGTAACCTAACGCGTTAGTTTGCTGTTTGAGTAATCAAATAGTTAAGTATATTTTCAAAGAAGACATCAGTTACTTCCGTTACTTTTAGAACACTGGTCCTTCAGCTCCGAAACAGCAACGGCTGTCGTTTGGTTCTAATAACGGAGATAACGTTAAACCTATCAGTCTGAAAGAAGCCACGGAGCTTGTGGCTCGCTACATGGTTGGAGAAATGCTGCCGTTGTCTAAATAGGTGGAGTCCAAACAGGTGGAGTAGGACTCACTGACAGACATATTTCAGACTCAGGACTTGCATTATGCCTGGTACACGCTACACGCTGCTACTCACCAATTATCTCCGGTCATCTTTCACGGCGTGTGTGATGTCATCGGGTTATTCTTGTCCTATTTTTATTTCACTATTATTTGAGTCGCTGTGTGTGTTCATGTACCAGCCGACATGTTGTTGTAGTCACCTAAAAGCGTCAGCAGATGGCAGGAGCTACATTTGAAGCGCCATACGTAAACTATCAAGCTACTGTATCCTCCACAGGAAGTTCTGACAAATGTTTCAGAATAAAAGCCTATTTAGAAAATGGAGGGATTCTCTCAGCCGAGGTTATAAGGGGCTTTTAATTTGAAACAAGTGTTGAGTTTGAAATGACGGTGCAATATGTTAACTTTACAAAGACAACGAAGCGGATAAAAAGTAAATCTATAAACACACAGAGGGATTAATAAATAACGGACCGTCTATAATGTAGTTTGTTTCAAATGAAGCTGGGAGCCTCTGCAGCTGTGGTGAGTAAAAGCCCCGCCGCTATTTGTTAATGTTATTACTTTATGTCCGACCGTGAGGATGTACCATTGTTTGCTAGCTTGATGCTAATGACAGTAACGTTAACTCAGTGGGTTGACAAAGTGCCTCTGCTGTTTCACACCATCATTTCCTCCTTTTACTCTGTGTGGTAACATCCCTAGAGGAAATATTAAAAACGCTGGGGTGTTGTTGTCATACAGGTGTCTACGGCAGCAGATCGTTGTGTGTTTCTACTGGTCAAAGTGACGGCTGTGATGGGAGAACTGGATCTCAGTGAAGGGCAAGTGGTCCATAACTTTAATTTTGGAGACAAAAATGTAGGCTTAGCACCCTGTGGTCCATTGGCCAATAGGAAATGTAGAACACTCAAAAGTACTTTAAAAGTGCTTGAGTTACTTTTCTCAGGGAGTAATGTTGGAAGTACTTTTAAAGTAACTGAGTTACTTTACTCAGGCAGTAATGCAGTAAAGTAACTGGTTACTTTTTTAAAAAGTAACGCAGTAATGTACTTTGATTACTTTTAAAGTAACCCTTACTGGACACTGGACACCATACACTTTATTTTCTGTTCACCAACTTCTGCACATGTTGAGCTGAAACTTTCCTCAGACTTCAGAAAGTTCAGTTTAGATATTCAGCAGATTTTTCAGTATTTTCTTATGTGATGAAAATCTGTCTGAATTCTAACTGCTTCATTGTTCCTGTATGTTCAGTTAGATATTTCTAATCATATACAGTGGTGGAAAAAAGTTTTCGGACACCCCATGCATTTGTGAAATATTGCATTAAGGTCTTCAAGTGCAATTTCTTTTAGTACAGTCACAGCCAAAATACTAAATGAATCCTAAAAAACTCATTAAAAACTTAAAATTGATTGATTCCATAAAAATACATAAGAAATTTTGAGTATTGGGTCATTTTGGTACCAGTGATGAAGGTCGTTCTTTTTATTAAAAGACACAATTTTTGTTGCCAAGCTTCGTGTCTACATAAAGCCAGCACATTTGAAAGTTCTTCAGACACAAAAATGGCTAAAACAAGGAACCTAACGCAGGAAACATGCCTGAAGATAAAGATTCTCAGCCAGGAAGGGTACAGCTGCCGCCAGATAGCCAGGAAGTGCAGATGCAGTCCTTCAGCAGTTGGATACACTCTGCAGAAATACAGACGAACCAACAGCTTGGAAGACAAACCAAGATCTGGGCGTCCAAGGGTTTCTTCAGCAAGAAATGACCGCATCCTGATCCGCATGTGCAGGCAAAACCGCCGAATGACATCACAGGAGCTTCAGCAACAGTGGTCAAACCAAACTGGTGTCCAGTGTTCCACCCGCACTGTACGTGGCCGACTTTTAGATCATGGCTTAAGGTCCTACAAGGCTATCAAGAAGCCCCTGATCAATGAGAGACAGAGGTTAGCCCGGCGTCGTTGGGCCCAGGCACACAAGAACTGGACAGCCAGGAAATGGAAGAAGATTTTGTGGTCAGATGAGTCCAGTTTCCAGCTTTATCTTCCTCCTACTAATGTGAGGGTCCGCAGAAGGCCAGGCGAAGCATTATCTCCAGCATGTACAGTACCTACTGTCAAGCATGGTGGAGGCAGGATCATGGTTTGGGGATGCATGAGTGCTGCTGGTGTTGGTCATCTCACTGTCTGTGATGGCACATTGAACTCTACCAAGTATTGTACCATTCTCCAAACCCACATGCTCCCTTCTGCACTGTTCCGTCGAGGTAAAAACTGGATGTTTCAACAAGATAATGCCCCTTGCCACACATCCAAGGCCAGTAGAGCTTGGCTGCAGGAGCACAGTATCCAGGTCTTAGAGTGGCCAGCTCAATCCCCGGACATGAGCCCCATTGAAAATCTGTGGTGGATTATCAAAAGGTCTGTTTCAAAGCATAAACCAAAGAATTTAGAAGAATTAAAAGCAGTAATTCAAGAAGAATGGGACAAGATTACCCCTCAACAGTGTGAAAGGCTCGTGGGGAACATGCCAGCCAGGATTAGAGCTCTACTACGTGCCAATGGCAGGACTACTAAATATTAATTTGATGATGTGATGGTTTATTTATTTTTTGTTCAGTTTTGAACACATTCTCTGTTATTCGTTGACTCTGATACCGACAATGTTGAGAACTGACATATTGAAACTGTCAAGAATTTAGTTTTGTTAGTTTTTCTTGTAAACAATAAACAAAAAAATATAATTTGTATTTGTTTGTATCTGTCTAATGCAGCCACACCTTTTGAAACACAAAAAAGATTTTTCCACAAATATTTCATGATAATATTTGAGATTGTGTAAAATTTTAAGGGTGTCCGAAAACTTTTTTCCACCACTGTACTAGATTTATATTTAGTGTGTGATGGAGTTTACTCTGTGGGGCTGTGGTTGCTGAGAAGAGGAAAATCAAAGTTTCACACACACATATAACACGTTTATACATCAGATGTGAGAACAAACCTTCAGGAGCTCTGCAGAGTGTGTTCTGGCTACTCTTGCGTTAAAAAAATGTAAAACTAGCAGAGTAGTCTTCTGGGGAGGAGGTCTATGACTCGCTAAATAATAAGCACTCACAGAGATCTTTCCAGGTTCAAAAAAGGTGGTGAATTTATTTACATAAACAAAAATAATCTCCGTGGTTGACTTCATACAATAAACAAAACAAAAGGTTATTCTAGCGGTAGATAAAATGTCTCACTCCTCACTCCTTCAACACAAAAAGCCGACAGTGGAGGACCCAGCTGTACTCTATCCTTAATCATAGGAGGCAGAAAACAATCAGAATATCATTTATCTGCAATATATAATCTATCACTTCCAATAATTAATCAACATTATTACCAGCATTATTTTGATTTCCAAAAAATTAATAAATATGAAAAAATATGAATTGGCTCCAACAGAGTGATTTCTCCTCATCATTAAACAGCAGTGAAGACAGGTGTGTGAGATCTGACTGGACTCAGCCCTCTGTCATTCACTCATTCATCACTCCTCATGTGACACACTCTGGAGTTTAGTGAACATTTATATTTCAGACACATTTAGTGTTGTCACTGTCAACATTCACACACATTTACTTTGTGCGTTTACTGGGAACCTGTGGGCTTGGCTCAGTTTACTATGTGTTAACCATGAGGAACAACACGCAGCAACAGCCACCAAACAAACAAACAAAGTTTTTCCAGAAAGAATGAAACAGAATTAACAGAAGTTCATATCATCTGTGACAAGAAACACCAAAATGAACACAACTAAACACAACAACAATAATTCTGCTTCAACACATGAAAACAAACTGAGCCAGCGACACTATGTGTGTCTGTAAGGTACCCAATCAGTGTACACTGTGTGTACTCAGTGTGTGTATAAACCATATGTCTAAGCATCTGTGTGTGTGTGTGTGTGTGTGTGTGTGTGTGGGTACATGTCCATCACTCCCACACACACACACACACACACACACACACACACACAGCAGCTCATCTGTTAAATCCCGTCCTGAGTGTGTGTCCAGCTGGCCGCCCACTTGCTGCACAGCACCGACCACGAGCTGTCAATCATCAGAAGAGCCCTACAGACATTATCTCCCATCTTCCTCCTCCGACTCTGAGACATCACACCATCATGACAGCAGCCGATGAGGACTGGATCACCTCCACCTGTCAGTCAAGTTTCAGACTCTCCCTCACTGAGCACTCCTGTTCAACTGTTTCACAGCTACGAGTCAATAATCATCTCAGCATCTCGACACCTGGACACCTGGATGCCTGGACGCTGGACGCTGGACACTGGACACCTGGACACCTGGACACTGGACACTGGACACCTGGACGCTGGACGCTGGACACCTGGACGCTGGACACTAGACACCTGGACACCTGGACGCTGGACACCTGGACACCTGGACGCTGGACGCTGGACACCTGGACACCTGGATGCTGAACGGTGGACACCTGGACACCTGGATGCCTGGACGCTGGACGCTGGACACTGGACACCTGGACACCTGGACACTGGACACTGGACACCTGGACGCTGGACGCTGGACACCTCCACCTGTCAGTCAAGTTTCAGACTCTCCCTCACTGAGCACTCCTGTTCAACTGTTTCACAGCTACGAGTCAATAATCATCTCAGCATCTCGACACCTGGACGCTGGACACCTGGACACCTGGACGCTGGACACCTGGACACCTGGACGCTGGACACCTGGACGCTGGACGCTGGACG
Source organism: Epinephelus fuscoguttatus (assembly GCF_011397635.1). Taxonomy (NCBI): domain Eukaryota; kingdom Metazoa; phylum Chordata; class Actinopteri; order Perciformes; family Serranidae; genus Epinephelus; species Epinephelus fuscoguttatus. Next base: position 259,394 of record NC_064760.1, on the reverse strand, counting down.
CTGGAATCCTGGACACCTGGACACCTGGACGCTGGACACTAGACACCTGGACACCAGGACCCTGGACACCTGGACACCTGGACGCTGGACGCTGGACACCTGGACACCTGGATGCTGAACGGTGGACACCTGGACACCTGGATGCCTGGACGCTGGACGCTGGACACTGGACACCTGGACACCTGGACACTGGACACTGGACACCTGGACGCTGGACGCTGGACACCTGGACGCTGGACACTAGACACCTGGACACCTGGACGCTGGACACCTGGACACCTGGACGCTGGACGCTGGACACCTGGACACCTGGATGCTGAACGGTGGACACCTGGACACCTGGATGCCTGGACGCTGGACGCTGGACACTGGACACCTGGACACCTGGACGCTGGACACCTGGACACCTGGACGCTGGACGCTGGACACCTGGACACCTGGATGCTGAACGGTGGACACCTGGACACCTGGATGCCTGGACGCTGGACGCTGGACGCTGGACACTGGACACCTGGACACCTGGACACTGGACACTGGACACTGGACACCTGGACGCTGGACGCTGGACACCTCCACCTGTCAGTCAAGTTTCAGACTCTCCCTCACTGAGCACTCCTGTTCAACTGTTTCACAGCTACGAGTCAATAATCATCTCAGCATCTCGACACCTGGACGCTGGACACCTGGACACCTGGACACCTGGACGCTGGACACCTGGACGCTGGACGCTGGACGCTGGAATCCTGGACACCTGGACACCTGGACGCTGGACACTAGACACCTGGACACCTGGACGCTGGACACCTGGACACCTGGACGCTGGACGCTGGACACCTGGACACCTGGATGCTGAACGGTGGACACCTGGACACCTGGATGCCTGGACGCTGGACACCTGGACACCTGGACACCTGGACGCTGGATGCTGGACACCTGGACGCTGGACACATGGACACCTAGACGCTAGAGACACCTGGACACCTGGACGCTGGAGACCTGGACACCAGGACGCTGGACACCTGGACACCTGGATGCTGAACGGTGGACACCTGGACACCTGGATGCCTGGACGCTGGACACCTGGACACCTGGACACCTGGACGCTGGATGCTGGACACCTGGACGCTGGACACATGGACACCTAGACGCTAGAGACACCTGGACACCTGGACGCTGGAGACCTGGACACCAGGACGCTGGACACCTGGACACCTGGACACCTGGACGCCTGGACGCTGGACACCTGGACACCTGGACGCTGGACACCTGGACGCTGGATGCTGGACACCTGTACGCTGGACACCTGGATGCCTGGACGCTGGACACCTGGACACCTGGACACCTGGACGCTGGACGCTGGAGAACATCACAACAAAGACGATTAAATGAAATGACTGAGTCAAGGTTGTAAAGGTGAAAATGAAAACACTCCATCGCTTCATCATCAGAGTACATGTTTGTACAAACCACACACACACATCACATCTGTACCTTATCATGGAGCTGATATGTTAAACTGTACATTTCAACAACACTGTGGTTCACGTGTGATTTAAATGTCAATGACACCTACAGACGGATCACCTTGAAATGTGGTACAAATAATTGTGGTCACCAGAGGATAAATTTTAAAGACTTTTCATCTGCTTATCTTTGACATCCTCCTCCTCATCGACTGACACATTTCTGTTCTGACTGTCACTAAGGTTTCATTTCATGTTTCCTATGAAAAGCAATGCACCCAAATTCATCCATATCCCAGGGACTGTGGAGGATGGGACTTTCCTCTGGAGTCACATGTTCAGATCTTTGAGTCATATTAAGGTACATCCCCACTGTGTTTCTGTTCCTGAACCAGACAGGAAACAACTTGGCGATCCTCAGATTTTTGGTGCAGCGTCATCATCAGGTGAAACTTTTATTATTTCAGTGTTGTGATTTTCTGTCAAGTTTGTGTTCATGTGTTTGTGTCTACTTCCTGTTTTATTTTGAAATGTGTTCACATTGTGTCTCTTATGGTGCGTTCCAGGCAACCCGTAACTCGTGTTTTCACAACCTGTAACCCGTGAAAGTGCACTGGAACGGCAGTCAAACCCGTAACTTCCCACCCATGAAGTCGTACCAGATCGATGTACTCCCAGTTACGGTTTCTGACGTCACACAGCCCTCTAAACCAATTACCTTACTCCTCTAAACAACAATGGCAGCCCTATGGATGCGGTGTTGATGCAGGTGATACATGGTGAGAAATAGACATAAAATAACCCTAATGTTAACGCATTATTGGCAGCCGCTCTAACAGCTGGTTTCCAGTGCAAGAATAAATCAATACAAAATACGTTTCCAAACACACAGATAACGTAAAATAAAAAGTATAATAGCATCTGTGACCTTGTGCACTGTTTTCCTTCTCCGTTTCACTCAAATGAGCAAGGAGCAGGCACCTTTGGCGATAATAGCAATAATGGGGAAGCACAAACAAACGGTTCGCCATGTTCAACGTTAAACAGGAAGTAACTGGCAGTTTGCCGCAACTTTCCTGGAACGCTACGAAGTCGTAACTCGTGACTTGAAGTCGTGACTTACGAGTTCAAAAGCCTACCTGGAACGCACCATAACTCCCTGAGTTTTCCCTTCTTGTTGATGACCTCATGAGTTTCACCTGTTTGTGATCAGTAATCAGCCCCTGTGTGTTTCCCGTGGTTCACATGTCAGGTTGTTGCCTCAGTGTGTTCTTACTCTGCAGCATTTTCCTCCTCCTCTTTGATTCTCTGCTTTTTGACTCTTTTGAATTCACAAACCTTGGTTTTTGTGTGATTTAGTTAGCCCACAGCCTTTCTAATTCCTTTAATGACCTCGTTTCTCAGCATAACACACCTGTGTCTATGTACAAACAATTTTGATTTCATGGCATAGTACAGTGGTGTCAGAGGTCACAGGCTGACCTTCACAGTGGATGAGGGAAAGAAAGTAATGGATGTCCATCAGGCATTAGACATTTTCAGTGTGGGTTTGAGTTTAACAGAGTTTATTTACAGTTACTTAAACTCATTGTTCTTTCAGCTGGTGAAATATGAAGCAGAGATGTTACTGTTTTCAGTTCAGCTCCTGTTCTCAGGGCTTCCCACAGGAAGGTGTTCTCAGGCTCAGTGATGCAATCGACTTAGACATTAAAATGCAGTCCAGTTAGTCAAAGTTTAAAGTGAGCTGGGCTTCATGCAGATGGTGAACAGCAGGTTAAACACTCAACAATCTCACTGTGGATCATTCAATTTTTACCTCAGAAAAGACACAACGCTGTCATCAAACTTGTTTTTCACCCACAGATTTACCAGAAAATGAGTCAGTGTTTTTTTTTTTTTTCACCAGCAGGGTGCGACCATCTTTTACAGAACCAGCTGGTGACATCACTGGAGTTGTTGTGATGGGCTCGTTACCTTTGTACAGTAACACATGTTTAGTTCTCTGACAGTGTTTCTGTTCTGACCGGTGAGTGAGACGTCTTGCACAGACATACAGGAAGTGACAGTTGAACAACGACCAACAGACGAGATACACATCTGCATCACTGGTACAGGTCAGTTGTTAGTTGCTGACAGATGAACTGGAGTTTGTCAGACCCTGTATGAACAAGCAGAAGTGTGAGAGGAGCCTTTATGAAAGTTATGAGGTGTCGACAGAGTAAAACTTTTACTTTATGATCTAAAGAGTCTGTGACATCATCAATCAGCTGATTCTATCTCTGAGGAGGAAACTCTGTTTACAACATTCGACTGGAGCACCAGCTGGACCTTGGCATTGTCTCCATGTTAAAGATGACAGTCTGCTTTGTCCACCGAGAGGAGGACGTGCGCAACAGAACTGACAGCACCAGCTATTGAACTTGCGACACACAAAGAGAAACAAGTTCAGGTGATGCTGAACCCCGACACTTCCTCTGATGGTCAGTCAATGTCTCATGTGACTCGGCCTCTGTGAGGGGCCGATGTCAATCATGATGAAAGGAGGCTGTTGGGACGCAACCACTGGCTAAGGCTAACATTAGCTATGTTAGCTGCAACATGATAATGTTACTGCAACATTCTACTGTTTTTTCCCCGTCAAAGGGTTTTTTTTGGGAGTTTTTCCTGATCAGCTGTGAGGGTCCTAGGGACAGAGGGATGTCATATGCTGTAAAGCCCTGTGAGGCAAATTGTGATTTGTGATATTGGGCTTTATAAATAAAATTGATTGATTGATTCGAACCATCTTACATTTCTCCACACTTATGTGGTGTGGACACGTTTGGTGTGTTAGCTGCAGCTACCTTCCACTGACTGCACCATTCAATGCACTGACCCTCAGGAGGCCTTTAAATTTCACTTTCTCTGCTGTTGTCTGATTCCATGAACAGATCTGTGGTTCCCTGTATCTCATTAAACTCTCAGCTCAATCTTATCAACACTGAACTCGTCTGAAGAGCAGCGCTGTTCTCAGCGTTCCTCGTATACAACACTAATGTTCCCTCTAATTTTGAAAACTCCTGAGCAGACATTCAACTCCTCTGATCGCCTACTTGAGCGACTGTGGCCGACATCTGATGTGTACACACTACATCCACATCCATTTTTTTGGGGAGTTTTTCCTTATCCGCTGTGAGGGTCTTAAGGACAGAGGGATGTCGTATGCTGTAAAGCCCTGTGAGGCAAATTGTGATTTGTGATATTGGGCTTTATAAATAAAATTGAATTGAATTGAATAGTGGTGCCATGGCATCACCTCTCCAACCCCAAATATCATTACAAGTGAATATTACTATAAAGATTAATAATAAGATTATTTGAACAACATGAACTACTGAATATCTAGGTCAGTTACAATTAACAATAACAAAACATTGTTTTGGCAAAATAGATTTTGCATTTATTGCCATAATGTGAACAATTATGAGAAAACTGTGCTCCATAAAAGTCACTTGGAGACAATACACAAACATTTAAGAGCGATGGCAACACAAAGAGCAAACAACTCTTTAGAATACAAAATAAGTAACACTCTTAATAGTAATTGCCAACTACTTTAGGCCTCTAAACTGCAACAAACATAATATGCTAGATCAAAAACTAAATGTAAACTTAAATTGTAGTTGTACTGCCACAGACAGTGCCACTGTACTGGATGAAAACATTTTCCTGGCAAAAAATATTAGTGGCCAGGCAGTGCAATGAGTGCATGTAAACATACATTGTAAACAAAAATTGTAGCAGAGCTACTACTACAGACAGTGCTGTACTGGATGAAGTTTTTACTGGCAAAACATATTGCTGGCCTGGCCAGGTAGTGCAGAAAAATATCAGAATATATTTATACATATATATATATATATACATATATATACTATATGATGAAGGTTTGTGGTGCAGCTAGCAAAATAATATGTTGTAAGTGTTTGTGCATACATATTCTGTGTGTGTGTGTGTGTGTGTGTGTGTGTGTGTGTAAACTTGCCTTGTACGTTTTTTCCAGAGGATGAAGCGCCACAGCTCACACATTAAGCCATAGCTACGATGCTATGGCTAACAGCTAACAACAAATACGGCAGCAGCGAATACCCAACATAATGCCATTGATTGGCTGTCAAGCTAAACAACCGTTGCAGATATTGACTGGACAGCGCCTGGTGAGCATGTTTTTTTAATCATCACTGACTGACAGTTCACTGTCATCTGTCACTCACTGCACAGACAAACACCCACAGTGGAGAATGTATTTACTGTTCAAGTCACAAGATGAGAAAAAAAATAAATAAAAAAAACAGTAAAAACTGGTTGGGAATATTTGAGCGCGCAACTTTCTTGTCATCTGTGCAAAGAGGTGGGGAGCAGTGCGCAATTGCGCAGTAAAACAGCTTAAAGGGAACAGTGTACAACACTCTCATGAACATTCTCGGCTGCACCCTGCTGGATAAAGACTGAAGTACTGTCTGGTTTTCTGTAAAATCTTTGGATGATATCAGGTTTGTTTGCAGTGTTGTAGAGTATATCAACAGGTTTCAAACAACAACAAAAAAAATTGTCTAATTAATAATGTTTCATTGTCTGATCCTGAAACAGTTTAAACATAAGTCAAATAACATTTAAATATCTGATCTGATGTTGCAGATCTCCAACCTGCACACCACACCAATATAACTGAATGTGAAATACACAAACAGATGAATCACACTCCTACATGTTTGAAGTGTTGCTAAGTGATACCACACACACACACACACACACACACACACACACACACACACTGGGTTTTCGGGGGGAGTTGAACTGTACTTGAGCTGCCCTCCACTTTATTCTGCAGCTCAAACATTTAAACAGCAGCTTGGCCAAATGCTTTTCATTTCACAGGTCATTTCAGCCGAGTGCATAAACCAATCAGATCCTTGGTAAAATATTGCCCCTGCAAATAACCACACAACTCTGTGGCTGGGGGGGGGGGGGTCTGAGGTAGTGCAGCACCACAAACCTTCATCATCGTGCAGATTCATAGATTCACAGACTGCACACAGTCCTGTCAGATATGTTCGCACAGAGAGAAACTCTATATACATTTAAGAAAGCTACAGCTCAGTGCAGCTGAATGTAGAGGAGGAGAAAAACACAAAGATCTGCATCCCTGAAAAGGAAGAAAGAAACAAAGAGAATCAATTGAGGCTGCAGGCAATCAGCAGTTAGAGAAGAAAGAGATGAGTCCACAGAAAGCAGAGAAGAAGAAAGGGATGAGTTTAACTTCAAGGCTCCGAGTCCTCAAAGAAGAAAGACAATAAACAGACAGAGCTTAAAGTAATCAGAGGATCCAGTCAGTGTGTGTGTGTGTGTGTGTGTGTGTGTGTGTGTGTGTGCACACGCGCAAATGACTGAGGAAAGAAAATATACTGACACAAGTTCAACTCTGAGTGTGAAACCACACTAATGAAGGAGGTGTGGTAGGAAACACAAATGACAGACATGTGAGGTCATGGAAGGGACTGATGAAAAAAGCTTTTACACTACATGTCACATTCACCCATTCACACTCTCACATACACACACACACACACACACACACTGATGAACAGCCATCAGGAGCAGTTTGAGGTTCAGTATCTGCCCAGGGTCACTTCAACAGGCAGACTGGAGGATTGAACCACTGATCGTCTGATCGGTGGACTACCCTCTGAGCCACATCTGCCCCAAAATTAAAATGCAAAACATATTAAACTGGAAGATTTTAAAATGTGGAATCATGAACAAAATATTTCCTAACGCTCCATCACTTATTTGAAAGGGTTAAATAATAATATGTGTTAAATAAATCAGGTTAAATATTAAACATCACTTAGACATAGTGATACTAGCTTCACCTGGGCCTCTCCTCTGATGCCCCGCCTTTCACTGTAGTGTGATGGGATTGGTTCCTGAGGTCTGTGATGTCACAGGGTTACCAGGGTTACAAACTTTATTTTTACAGAGATACTTGTGTGGCTGCATCAGTTTTAAAGAATCACTGTGAGATTAGATTCCAGCGTGCTATGCTAGTCGCAACTAATGTAGCCTGTAGCCAGTTAAGTACAAAGGGACGGTACACTCACATTTTAATTTAACATTTCTGGACATGTTCTGTTATTAGTAAATAACATGTTTTTCTATTATTAAGGAAACAAGAGATTCAGGAGATGATCAGGCAGAGAAGGATCAGCAATCCTGTCTCAGTGTCGAACTGCTGCAGGACGTGTTTGTGTTCGTCTGTGAGAAACTTTTATATTTCATCATCTGATCTGAGACATCAAGCTCATTTCAAAGAAATACAAGAGAGGAAGGAAGGAGAGGCTGACAGAGACTGGAAAACTATCAGAATACAGAGTGTGTGTGTGTGTGTGTGTGTGTGTGTCAGAGGTTGTGGAGGTGACTCCACTGTCGACTTTAATCTCAGCACAGAGCCGAGCTGTTAGCCGTGCTCATATGCTGCACTGACTAAACCATTACTACCTCCATTAATCACAGCCTCATGTCCGCTCACATCAGCCGGCGCCACCGGACAGCCGCACAGGAAGAGCCAACACAGACTGTCAAAGTAAGAGCATGGATTTGTCTCTGAGAGGTGTGCTGTGGTCACAGACTGCTGAGAGGACAAGACACAAAGAGATTATGAAAGATGATGATGATGATAGCTGCTGCGCAGTGATGGGTCAGGTCCAGGCATTTTTAGGCAATTCTGAGCAACAAGCAGAAGAATTGGAAGACATTTAGGAATTTAGCAACACAATCTCAGCAGCAGAGGGGGAGTTGCAGCCATTTTTAACTGTAGTCTGCTAATCAGCCCTAAACCTAAACTAGATTATAATTCATTTGAAAGCCTCGTTCTTAGTCTTTTACATCCGACCTGGAAAACCTCACAGCCACTTTTATTTGTTATAGTGTACCGTGCTCCTGGCCCGTATTCTGAATTTGTATCTGAATTCTCAGAGTTTTTATCCAGTTTAGTTCTTAAATCAGATAAAGTTATTATTGTAGGCGATTTTAACATTCATGTCGACGTTGATAATGACTCCCTGGCTACCGCGTTTATCTCATTAATAGACTCCATTGGCTTCAGTCAGGGTGTACATGAACCCACTCACTGTTTTAACCATACCCTCGATCTAGTTCTGACGTATGGAATTGAAATTGATAATCTAAAAGTCTTTCCACAGAATCCCTCGCTATCGGATCATTATCTGATTACTTTTGATTTCTTTTTACTCAATTACACACCACTCAGCAACAGTTACTATACTAGATGTTTATCAGATAGTGCTGTCGCAAAATTTAAGGAAAAGATTACTCCGTCATTAAATTCAATACCAAGTCCCTCAGTAACAGAGGTTTCCCGTACCGACTTTGATCATCTTGTTGATAGCGCTGTAGGCTCGCTGCGAACAGCACTTGACTCTGTAGCTCCTCTTAAAAAGAAGTTAAAAAAGCAAAAAAAGTTCGCTCCTTGGTATAACTCTCAAACCCGTAATTTAAAACAAATATCGTGAAAATTTGAAAGGAATTGGCGATTAACCAAACTGGAAGAATCTCGTTTAATCTGGACAGACAGTCTCAAAACTTATAAGAGGGGCCTCCACAATGCCAGAGCAAACTATTACTCAGCATTAATAGAAGACAATAAGAACAACCCCAGGTTTCTTTTCAGCACTGTAGCCAGGCTGACTGAGAGTCAGAGCTCTATTGAGCCTTGTATTCCTTTAGCCCTTAGCAGTAATGATTTTATGAGCTTTTTTAATGACAAAATTCTAACTATTAGAGGCAAAATTCATGACCTCCTGCCCTCAGATAGTACCTATCTAACCTCAAACACAGCTGTAAGACCTAATATATATTTAGATTGCTTCTCCCCAATTTCTCTTCAAGAATTGACCGCATTGATTTCTTCATCTAAATCATCAACGTGTCTCTTAGACCCCATCCCAACTAGGCTACTTAAGGAGGTCTTTCCTTTAGTTAACACTCATATATTAGATATGATCAATATATCCTTATTAACAGGCTATGTACCACAGTCTTTTAAGGTAGCTGTAATTAAACCTCTACTAAAAAGCCCACCCTGGATCCAGAGGTGTTAGCCAACTATAGACCAATATCTAATCTTCCCTTTATGTCAAAGATCCTTGAGAAAGTAGTCGCAGACCAGCTGTGTGATTTTCTCCATGATAATAATCTATTTGAGGAATTTCAGTCAGGATTTAGAGTGCATCATAGCACTGAGACAGCACTAGTTAAAATTACAAATGACCTTCTGATTGCTTCAGACAAAGGACTCGTCTCTGTACTTGTTTTATTAGATCTTAGTGCGGCGTTTGACACAATTGACCATCAAATTCTACTGCAGAGACTGGATCACTTAATTGGCCTAAAAGGTTCTGCACTGAGCTGGTTTAAATCTTATTTATCTGATCGTTTTCAGTTTGTTGACGTTCATAATGAATCATCCTTACGTACCAAAGTTTGTCTTGGAGTTCCGCAAGGTTCTGTGCTCGGACCAATCCTATTTACTCTATATATGCTTCCTTTAGGTAACATCATTAGAAATCACTCTATAAATTTCCATTGTTATGCAGATGATACTCAGTTGTATTTATCTATGAAGCCAGAAGAAAGCAATCAATTAACTAAACTCCATAATTGCCTTAAAGACATAAAAACTTGGATGAGCACCAATTTCCTGATGTTAAATTCAGACAAAACTGAAGTTATTGTTCTTGGCCCCAAACAACTCAGAGACTCTTTATCTGATGACATAGTTTCTCTAGATGGCATTGCTCTGGCCTCTAGCACTACCGTAAGAAACCTCGGAGTAATATTTGATCAAGATTTGTCTTTTAATTGTCATTTAAAACAAACCTCACGGACTGCATTTTTTCATCTGCGTAATATTGTGAAAATTAGGCCTATCCTGACCCGAAAAGATGCAGAAAAATTGGTCCACGCTTTTGTTACCTCAAGGCTGGATTACTGTAACTCTCTATTATCAGGTAGCTCTAGTAAGTCCTTAAAAACTCTCCAGCTAATTCAGAATGCAGCAGCACGTGTACTAACAGGAACTAAGAAACCAGATCATATTTCTCCTGTTTTAGCTTCTCTGCACTGGCTCCCTGTAAAATCCAGAATTGAATTTAAAATCCTACTGTTAACTTATAAAGCTCTAAATGGTCAAGCTCCGAACACTGCGCTCTGAGAACGCAGGGTTACTCGTGGTCCCTAAAGTCTCCAAAAGTAGATCAGGAGCCAGAGCCTTCAGCTATCAGGCTCCTCTCCTGTGGAATCATCTTCCTGTTACGGTCCGGGAGGCAGACACCGTCTCCACATTTAAGACTAGACTTAAGACTTTCCTCTTAGATAAAGCTTATAGTTAGGGCTGGCTCAGGCTTGCCCTGTACCAGCCCCTAGTTAGGCTGACTTAGGCCTAGTCTGCCGGAGGACCCCCTATAATACACCGGGCCCCTTCTCTCCTTCTCTCTCTCTCTCTCTCTCTCTCTCTCTCTCGTATCCTATTACTGCATCTAGCTAACTCGGCCATTCTGGATGTCACTAACTCGGCTTCTTCTCCGGAGCCTTTGTGCTCCACTGTCTCTCAGATTAACTCATATCACAGCGGTGCCTGGACAGCGTGACGTGTGTGGTTGTGCTGCTGCCGTGGTCCTGCCAGATGCCTCCTGCTGCTGCTGCTGCCATCATTAGTCATTAGTCATACTTCTACTGTTATTATACACATATGACTATCGTCACACATGTATACTGCCAGATATTAATACATACTTTCAACATATTGTACCGCAGTAACCAGAACTATAACTATAATATTATTACTTTCAACAATGTTGTTGTAAGCTACTGTCATTACCTGCATCTCTCTCTCTCTCTCTCTCTGTCTCATTGTGTCATGTGGATTACTGTTAATTTATCATGCTGATCTGTTCTGTACGACATCTATTGCACGTCTGTCCGTCCTGGAAGAGGGATCCCTCCTCAGTTGCTCTTCCTGAGGTTTCTACCGTTTTTTCCCCGTTAAAGGGTTTTTTGGGGAGTTTTTCCTGATCAGCTGTGAGGGTCATAAGGACAGAGGGATGTTGTATGCTGTAAAGCCCTGTGAGGCAAACTGTGATTTGTGATATTGGGCTTTATAAATAAAATTGATTGATTGATTGATTCCTGTTGTTTCCTGTTTTATTTTGAAACTCACTAACTTCACTTCCTGCACTGTGTGTTTTCTCTCCTTTTGATGACATCACCCGTTTCTGATTGTCTGTCCCCTCACCACAGTATCCAGTGTGTGTCCTGTTTTATCTCAGTTCCACTTTGTTCCTCGTGTTCAGCCTTTTGTTTGTTTCGCTGTGGTTTATTTATTTATTTATTTATCCTGTCGATTGACTCCACCTCAGCCTCATCCCTATTAAATTTGTTTTCCTCCACTGATTGTCCTTCTGTGTACTGAACCATCTTTGACCTGTAAAGGCTGTGTTATTTAATCTGAACTGTCTCCAGAGTCGTGTGTTTGAGTCTCTCACCTGGTTCACTGGGTGTTACACTGATATAAATATGAGTCTTAGATCTCTAAAGCATCTGACACAGCTAACAACCTGCATAGATACAGATTTTTGCCCAGCTGCAGAAAATGTTCACATTATTTGACTAAAAAAATATATGCATTTTACCATCAGTTTGGACCATTCACACTAGCTAGTAGCTACTTTATAGTAGGCTGTACATAATCCTGTACAGTGAGGTGATAGTTTCTCTATGGCAGCCTACTTTGTACTAGTAGGTTTAGTACAACAATAATGGTCTTTTGAGAGAGAGAGAGGAGGGAGAGAGATTTTCCATTGTAAGGACTCTAGAAACCCATTTTCATTGAGACATATTGAGGTGAGAGGTAAAGAGACCCCTTTAACTACAAACTAAGAAACAAGCAAACAAACAAACAAACAAACCACACAAAGTCATCATCTATAATAAAAACATAATAAACATACATACTCATTGTCACATGGCGTAGGTTTTTTTTTAAACAAATGAATCTAATAGATTCTGGAGCAAATGTTTTCTTTTTGACATCTGATTAGACCTTATTGATTACATGACATCATAATGCTTGAAGATAATTTGGAATGAAGGGTTTGAATTACTGCATGTGATTATTATCAAATTCTAGGCTAGCAAGAGTAATGCATGAAAAATAAAGGGATGATCCGCACACCAACTGAAGCTCCCATAGGCAAATTTATTCTCTCATAGTGTGACGTTTCGAGCCAGCAGGCTCTATTATTACTTTCAATAATGTTGTTGTAAGCTACTGTCATTACCTGCATCTCTCTCTCTCTCTCTCTCTCTCTCTCTCTCTGTCTCATTGTGTCATGTGGATTACTGTTAATTTATCATGCTGATCTGTTCTGTACGACATCTATTGCACGTCTGTCCGTCCTGGAAGAGGGATCCCTCCTCAGTTGCTCTTCCTGAGGTTTCTACCGTTTTTTCCCCATTAAAGGGTTTTTTGGGGAGTTTTTCCTGATCAGCTGTGAGGGTCATAAGGACAGAGGGATGTCGTATGCTGTAAAGCCCTGTGAGGCAAATTGTGATTTGTGATATTGGGCTTTATAAATAAAATTGGATTGGAATTGAAATTGAATCTGCCTTTTGCATCAGCTGAGGCTTGAACTCACAACCTCTGAAACTAAGAATCAATTTCTATCTCACTGAGCTAACTAGTCAGTGACAATTCATGTGTAGCTTCACAAACTGACTAAGCCAGATGTGCAGGTTTAGCAGCCGTCCATGTATGAAAAAGCAGATTTCAAACCACTGTAAAAAGTTCAGTCATCGAAACAAAAATCTGAAAATACACATATTGCATCTAGACAGCATGGAGATGTTGATAATTTACACCAGTTGCACCAGTTGAGGCTCAAACCCGCAACCTCTGGAGCCTAAGACGGTCATCTCCCGCCCTGAGCTAATTGGCAAGTAGCAACTCAACAGTGGCTTCACAAATTGAGTAAGCCATTCACTGTTGTGTAGGAAAGCAGCCATCCGCGCATGGAAAGGCAGATTTGAAAACACTGTAAAAAATTCAGTTATCGAAACAAAAATCTGAAAATACACATATTGCATCTAGACAGCATGGAGATGTTGGTAATTTGTTTGTAACAATGATTGATTTGCTCCATAAGTGAAAAACTGATGTTTAAAATTGCCATTTTTACATTGACTCCAATTGTTCACATTAGAGCGAAATTCAAAACGCTGTCAAAAATTCAGTTTTTGAGATAAAATTCTGAAATTTGCCACACATCATCTACCATGACTCTAGAATTTTGTCATTTTTTTCATGAACATTGAAGATTTATTTAGCAAGAAATTTGCATGTATATGTTTACAGTACTGTTTACAGTCAAACATTTTGATGCACTGTAGGCTCAATTTTTGATAAATCAAAAATCTGAGAAACATAGTTTGTAGGAGCACCAATTTCCTGATGTTAAATTCAGACAAAACTGAAGTTATTGTTCTTGGCCCCAAACAACTTAGAGACTCTTTATCTGATGACATAGACACATATAAATACAATTGATTGAATTGATTGATTGATTGACAGTCTACCTAGTCTCCAGTACCAACCTCCATATCTCGGATCACCTGGCCGTCGCTGTGGACTTCAAGACCCCACTCCCTCCCCAAAAACTCAAACGCATTATATCCTTCAGAAATATCAAGTCCATCTCCCCCTCTGCTTTCTCTGACTCACTGGCAAATACTCTGTCCACATTCATCACCCCGCTGACCCCAAACCCCTCTGACCTGGTCACCCACTACAACAACACACTATCCCTCTGCCTCGACAAACTGGCTCCCTTAAAAACCAAAACTGTCTCATTTACTCACTCGCCAGCTTGAAAGACTTTACAAGAAAACCAGTTTCACAGTCCATCTCCATACCTATACAGACCACCTTTCAAACTACAAAGACGCCCTCACTGCCGCCCGGTCCAACTACTACTAACAACTCATTCACTCTGGCTCCAATAACCCAAAGACTCTCTTTTCCACCATCAATAAACCCTTCAAACCCTGCGACAACACCCTCTCCTCCATCACAACTCAATCAAAAATCGAAACCATTTACACTCAACTCAGTAACCCCCCCCAATCTCAGTCTCTCCGGCGCTTACTGCCTCCACCACTCAACCACTGTCACACTTCACCCCTGTCTCCCCCCTGGAACTCCTCCCCATCATCTCCAAGATGAAGAGCTCCACCTGCACCCTGGACCCCATACCGTCCTCCATCATCAAAGTCTGCCTCCCAACAATCTCCCCACTCATCACTACCATCATTAACTCCTCCCTCACCTCTGGCTCTATCCCTAAATCCCTGAAACTGGCCGCTGTCACCCCCATCCTCAAAAAACCTGGCCTGGACCCTGACGTCATCTCAAATTTACGTCCCATCTCAAACCTTCCCTTTCTATCAAAAATTCTGGAACATGTTGTTGCCTCCCAAATCAAAACCCACCTCAACATACTCATCCTCCTCGACCTCACTGCTGCCTTTGACACCATCAACCACACCACTCTGCTGTCCCGCCTACAAACTTCCCTCAGCATCACTGGCTCTGCTCTCTCCTGGCTCAAATCATACCTCAGCGACAGACATCAGTTCATCCACGTCAACAACTGCACCTCTGCCACCGTCCCCCTGCTTCAAGGTGTCCCTCAGGGCTCGGTGCTTGGTCCTCTCCTCTTCATCATCTACTAGGTTCTATCATCCGTCGTCATGGTCTCCATTTCTACTGCTACGCTGACGACATCCAAATCTACATCTCCACAAAATCCATCACCCCGGCCACCCGCTCTACCCTCACCAACTGTCTGACTGAACTCCAATCATGGCTGCAAGCCAACTTCCTCAAACTCAACTGTGACAAATCTGAAATAATACTCATCGGCCCAAAATCCTTCTCTACAGCAACACAAAACTTTACCCTCAGCATTGACAACACTACCCTCTCTCCCTCCCCATTAATCCGCATCCTTGGTATCATCTTCGACAATAACCTCTCATTTGAACATCACATTAGCCGCCTCGCCCAAACTACCTTCTTTCACCTTAGAAACATTGCCCGTCTCCGTCCATTACTCTCCTTCTCTGCCGCTGAAACTCTCATTCATGCTTTCATCACCTCAAGACTGGACTACTGCAACAGCATCCTCTACAGCTCATCATCCAAAGTCCTCAACAAACTTCAGTACATCCCAAACTCTGCTGCCTGCCTCCTCACCCACACCAGCTCCTGTGAACATATAACCCCTGTCCTGCAAAACCTACACTGGCTCCCTGTCCCATACAGAATCAATTTCAAGATCCTCCTCCTCACCCACAAAGCCCTCCACAGCCAGGCCCCCTCCTACCTCACGGACATGCTCCACCACCACACTCCCTCCTGCAACCTTTGATCATCCAACAAAAACCTCCTCTCACCTCCACACAGGACCAAGCACCGAACCTGGGGCGGCAGAGCCTTCTCCATAGCTGCCCCCTCCCTCTGGAACACCCTCCCTATACACATCCATGACTGTCCAGATCCATCCACCTTCAAATCACTCCTCAAAACCCACATTTTCAAATCTGCTTTTAACCTTTAAACATTAGCTTTTTGTTCTCGGTTCCTCATGTGCCCTCCTTTTCTTTGTTTTGCACTACGCTTTTGCACCTTGTTGTTTTATATTGTCCTTGTCTTCTGTTCATCTCTTTGCACTTACATGTATGTACTTCTTTTCTTTGGTTTTCTTTGGTTTCTTTGTAAAGCGTCTTTGAGAGCTGTAAAAGCGCTGTATAAAAAATGTATTATTATTATTATTATAGTGGTGATGATGATGGTGATGATAGTGATGTTGTGCCGTACAAGGATTTATAACAAAGGCCTACACTTTATCCATAAACTTTTGGGCCTACATGTAACAATCAAAGCCTGAGACCACATGTTGGCGCCCAAAAGAACAAAGGAATCAGTCAACCCCCTTTCTCTGTGTGAATCAGCTGATTAAACCCCAACACAGCACCCCAGCTGACCAGCAGAGGCCCCTTGAAATACACAGCTCCCATTGGGTGAAATCCGCCATGGCCAACCCCGCACCGGTGACGTCACGCCGGGGTATATCATCACAGAGCGTACCTGAGGGAAACGCTTCTGGCTGTGATCCTCATAGCTAATAGAAGTACCCGCAACTGTTCCTAAAGCTTAGCAACTCGTCCCACGTGGCGAACGCTTTAGAAAGAGTTATTACTGTGCACAGTTAGACGCGTTTTAGGCCTACGGATTTCCCTCGCTGGTCGAGCTGATC